>NW_014569924.1:32805-59640 GCF_001313835.1 Polistes canadensis
AAAAAAAAAAAGAGAACGCAGATCGGGAAGGTACGAAAGGTTACTCTTTTCTTCTCTTTTCTATCAGCTTTTTTCCCCTTTCTTTCTCTCTCTCTCTCTCTCTCTTCTATTTTTCTATTTTACCCTTTCTTTCGCAATTTTTTCCTTTTTTGTATATTTTTTTTTTTTTCAACGTTGAACTAGGGCGTCTTTTTCGAAGGGAGGAACTCTCTTCCTATGTATGTATATATATGTATATCTATATATACCAATATATATACATATATTTATATATATATATATATATATACATCGATATATATATATATATATATATATTTATCGATTTAGATTGGGAGCAATTTATTCGTACTCGCGACGTCCTTGATCGAGACCCTTGAGCTCTTTGGTATTGTTCTCCGTGGAGACTTTGAGAAGCGCGGCCTTCGAGCGCCCTTTTTCTCTTTTTTTTTTTCCTTTTTTTTTGTTTTCATTTTATTCTCCTTTTTTTTTTTTTTTGTTATTTTTCTCTTCTCACTTCTTTGCTTCGTCTTTCCTATTCTTTGTGTTTTTAAAAATTCTTTTCTTTTTCTGGGCAAACCCGCGAACTTTCGAATACGAGTTACGCTTAATATAGATTACCGAAAGTCGCATTTATTGGTTTTCAACCCTTTCCGTCTCGTACCTATTATCATCGTGTTTTCGAGTAAGGGTCACGGGGAGCTTCGAAGACCCGCCACGTCTTCTTTCGTCGTTTCATTTTTTTTTTTTATTTTATTTTATATCTTTCTTACTTTCTTTCTTTTTTATTTTTTTTTTTTTTTATTTTTATTTTCTCTTCACCCTATATATCTCTTTCTCGTACGGGATTATACATATTACTTACACGCATACACACTCTAGACAGACGCACACGTATGCATACACCTATGAACACACATTCTCTCTCTCTCTCTCTTTCTCTCTCTATCTCTCTTACTTTCTTTCTTTCCTCATTTCTGACTTTTTCATTTTCTCCGTTTCCCGAATAAAATTTCTACGGAAGCGCGAGGCTCGTTTATTGTGACGTCTAATTTTCTAATAAAGAAAAGTCACAAAAGTAGTTCTCTCTATTTTTTTTATCTCTCCTTTTTTTTTTTTTTTTTTTTTTTTTTTTTAAGAAGTTAATTATTAAGAAAAAAAAAAGAAGAAGAAGAAGATGATACAAATATATGTGTGACGGTAGTTTTAAATATATTATTAATTAATTTTTAGGAAATCGTGTGTTTTTCCTAAAAGAAAATTATTTTATCATTCTTTTCTGTTCTTTCCTTTTCTTTTCTTTTCTTTTCTATTCGTCGATGGACCATCCGAGATCAAATGCTACCGAAATTTCATTTTTCTTTAATCTACCTTATACTCTTCTTTAAACACCTTTCCCCCTCCCCAATTCTAGAATTAAATCGTATTTAAATCATATGAAAAGGGTGGTGGTCGTAAGGCCCATATATCTTCGTATAGCAGCGTATATATATATTTTTTTAAGTTGATCCTTTCTCTTTCTCTCTCTCTCTCTCTCTCTCTCTCTTATTCTTTCATATTCTCCATTTGTTTGTTTGTTTAAATCCGTCATTCTCTTTGGTCGCGCGTTGGCCCTCTCACGACTCTTTTTTTCGCGGACTCTCATCATTAGTGTTGTGTCCGACGACCGACTAGACCGAGCGTGCTTCGTATGGGTCGAAAAGGGTCTACTCATTCGAAGGGCCCCGCGCGATTATCGCTAGCAGTAGTACAAGGTCGAGATTCCCAGTTTGCAAGAAAATGGCGCCCTACGACGATTGTACACACTTCCGGTGCTGATGTCCTTAGTCTCGCACCGTAGACCCGTGAAGCCGTCCGCGCATCTGTAATCACAAACAAACAAAATTAGCTTAATAATTTATTTTTTACTTAATGATAATATAACAATGTTTCAATTATTTTGTTTACATTATATTTTTGTTTTCTCGACAAGTTTGATAGAACGTAATAACGTTTTAAATTATTTCTAATTAATCAACAAGTATTCTACAATTTTTGATCTATCGTCTAAACCAGGGCTTCTTAAACTTTTGTCATTCACGACCCCATTTATGATTGCGAGTTTCTTGACGACCCCATTTATGATTGCGAGTTTCTTGACGACCCCATTTATGATTGCGAGTTTCTTGACGACCCCATACAAATATTACTGCTGTCGGTGGAGATAGCTCAAAACCTTCAACAAATGCACGTGTCTAGACGCTRCAAGTYCACTSTATTYCKYCAACTCTAGTRATGTTATAAAATGGTATATATAAATATTTGACATTAAAATCTCTCGCGACCCATAGTTTAAGAAGCCCTGGTCTAAACCAATTAATTGTGTCTCTCCATATTTAATAATATTTTTATAACATTAGTAAATGTATTTGTGTTTGATTATTTTAAATAGTCGTATGTGTATGATCGTATTATGATTTACGTTTGTTGCGAGTTAGGGATGGTATCGGTAACGTTGATAATAGTTATGCGAATGCGAATGTCGCGAGAGAGATAGGTCGATGAGTTTAAAATATTTTTTCTCTTCTTCTTTTTTTTTCTTTTTTTTTTTTAAAGGAAAAAATAACGTTATGCCGGCGTCGTTGTATTTATAGCACGGTTAACTAAGCGAGAGGAAACGCTCGAACGTCGGTAGACGCCTCGAGACTTCTCTCTCTCTCTTTCTCTCTTTATCTCTTGTCGTCGGAGAACGTACAAGATAGAAAGAGAGAGAGAGAGAGAGAGAGAGAGAGAGAGAGAGAGAGAGAGAGAGAGTTTAAAGTCCAGGTCTATGGTAGCGCTCGGTCTGGCGTGCAATAAAGCGTATTTTTGTCTCCGACAAATTTGGGGCGTCTCGCGTTAGAGACGATGCGAGCCGTGTCTCTTCTTCTTCTTCTTCTTCTTCTTCTTCTTCTTCTTCTCCTTCTTCTTCTATTTTTTCTTTTTTCTTTTTTCGTTTTATTTAACAAAATCGCCCACATAGGTAAAGTCTCGTCGGACGTTCCAAAAGCTACGTCTCTTTCCTTTTCTTTTCGATGAGTTAAGGTGGCAACAGAGTCAATGTTTGTGTGTGTCTCTGTGTGTGAGAGAGAGAGAGAGGGAGAGATAGAGAGGAATGACGAAAAGACGATGAGAAATATGTGTATGTGTATGTGTGTGAGTTGCGCCGAGAAGTTTCTTCTTCTCGTTCAGCACACACACACACACATAGAGAGAGAGAGAGAGAGAGAAGAGAGAGAGAAAGAGAGAGAGTAGAAAGAACAGCCGGTAGGAAAATTTGTCGGGGCTCGTGACTGCGTTTAGGAGCGTATTAAGAGAATGACAGGGAACACGTGCTCGTGAAACGATAAAAAGGCGCAAAGCGAAACGAACCGTCGCGTTTATCCGAGACACCCAATCGAATATTAAACTTTATCTTAGAAAAAATAAAAAAATGTCATTACTGTTATTAATATTTAATATTATTATGTGTTTATCTCTCTCTTGTTCTCGAATCATCTGCTTTTCCTGCTATTCTGTTTTTTTTCCTTCTTCGTACATATATTAGGAAAATCTGATAGATATTTTGGTTTGGCAAAAGTTTTTATAGGGGATGTCGCGGATTTACGGTGGCGCATCGTAAGAGTTGGGTGGGGGTGGGGGGGTGGTACATATCTACACGTTGCTAAATGTACTCCACCACCAGCAAGGATTTACTGCGGGACAAAACTAAAACAGTGCCGGGTAGATAGTACAATTTACTGTTACCATTCACTTAAACCCATTAACGCTCTGCGGTAACTTCACCCGCGCACCGCCCGTAATTGGCTTTCCATTGAGATTTATCGTAATCATGCGTGCTTACCGAGCCTCCAGGAAACTCTTTTACGACTCGAGCCGTAAAATAAATTCAACGCGTAAATCAGCGATAGATAACGCACGTAGGAAACCTATTTATTTCTACCCTTTTCCCCCTCCCAACCCTCCCGTCCTTTCCCTTCCCTCTTTTCTCCCTAAACAGATTTATCACCGTCAACTTGCTACAGACGACGAACTTTATTAAAATTTAACACCTCAGGTGAACTTAACGAATCATTTTACTCCAAATTCTACATCTTCGGACGATTCTTTTCTTGTTTTTCTTCGACCGTCAAAAAATTACGATAGCACGATTAATCGCGTGAAATATTTCTTCTTTTTTTTTTTTTTGGTTTTTATCCTCTTTGCGGTTTCACGCGACAATATTTTTTCCCCCCCCTTTCCCAATTCTCTTTAACAAATTCGATGCTATACGAGCGGTTCGTTTTAATTTTGTTTTATTACACTTAAAACGATGATTCGCGTATCGTTCGACCTATATTTTTGTTCTTCTTTTTTTGTTTTTTTTTCTTCAACACCGAATTATCACTCACCATTTATCGATCTTATTTCTACGTATTTATATGTAGGTACCTACGAGAGTAGTGACTCACCCAACGTGGTCGGGCACTTTTATTTTTGGAACGACGCGACGTCGAATAAATGTGTGTTTGCGTTTTGCGAGTATTTGAAACGGCCGACCTTTCAAACGTGTGTATATATATATATATATATATATACACATACACGTACATACATAAATATAATAGATACATACATATGTATGAACGGCCCTCCTCGTATTTTGTAAAAAATCCTTTTGATTTTGGAAACCCTGTCCACGTGATTAGCGAGCTCGTACAAAATGCTTCTATCTCTTTCTCTCTCTCTCTCACTCTCTCTTTCCTCGAAATAAAATTCGTATTCCCATATTTTTTACATTCTAATGAACGACTCGTTTATTTTATTTTTCTTTTCATCTTGTTACGTTTTTTTAACTTTCCTACGGCCTCATTTCAGTCACGATTACATTGAACACTTTTATAAAGCTTTCGTGACCGTTTCGTTCGTGTCGCGAAGTACTATGGGGGAGGGGGGAGGTGGTATTATGGAGACGTAACAAAAAAAAAAAAAGAAAAAGAAGGAACAAGAAAAAGGAAAAATGTAAAAAGGAAAAGAAAGATATTATAAATTAGCGCGGCTCATTAAGCTGAAGTTATTCGTTAGAAGTATAGTATGCAGGGGTATCGTGTGTAGGTAGGTCGATCGGTACCGTTGGAAACAATTGTTTCACGAGTGTGATCGATCATTGTTTGTCGAAAAAAAGAAAAAAAGGAAAAGAAGGAAGAAAAAAGTGAAAGAGCGAACTATTGTTTTTCAGTCTTTAATAATCCTTTAATGTCACCTTTCATACCCCTTTTTTGTAGTAACCAACAACGAAAGCCTCTTTCGCCAGAAACTTGAGAAACTTCTCGAAAGCCTGGTATAATCGTGGAGTTGGTAAACTTTCAAACGAACGTATCAAAAACCTTTTTTGTTAGGAAGATCGATCGTCTGGTCGTTGTTAATATTAAAGTTTTTTCATTTGTCTCCCATATGAATGAAATGAATAAATGAAACATTTTCCGATTCTTTGATCGTTTTGAAATTGTGTTTATTATATTTTTCAATGTAATCTGTATTAATTATAACGCGTATGTATATATATATATATAGATATATAATTTTATTATTCCCAATTTAAATCGATATCGTTTCAATTATATTTTAATTCTTTTGTTTATTTTTCTTTTTATCGGTTTAACAAAATTTCCAAGCACGTCGTCAACACTACGAACGAATTCACATTGATGCACAATATTCCTAGAATATAAATATTTTTTCAATCTTGTTAACGCAACATTAATTCTAAAGTAATACGCGTAGATCGATAAAAGATTCAGTTTCTGCTAGAGTTAATTGGAGAGAAACTGAAGAATCGAGGGTGATCGTTGTCGTCTTTATTTAACGAAACTTCCGTTTCCTTGATTGATTTAATTAGTTCGTACCTGTGGACAATATAATTAAGTTTCCTTTCGTCTAATTAATTAACGTACTTTATTATATAGCAGTATAAGATCGGAGAAAAGAAACATTGTTTATCTCGTCTTAGAGAAATTGCTGAAAATATATGTATATAATTTTGTTATTTTCGTAAGAAGAAAATTCTTTTACACATTTGACACAAACATAATATTATCGTATTCACTCGTAAAATATTAAAATTATTTTTAAGATGCTTCTAAATTTGTATGTAAATATATTTCTTTTTTTTTTTTTTTTTTTTCGCCACTTTTAACAAGCTTTACTTTTTCTACAGAATAAAACGAATATTAATGTTTCTCTGATGTAATACACGGTTTGCCAGTTTTGTGCAGATAATTAATTGCTTTACGTAGAGATCTAAACTCTGCTTACACGTATCTACGCTATGTACATACACACATATACATACATATACATATTGCGTAACGTATAATTATAATTCCATCACGACACCCGAAGTTTGTTTTAGGAGGAAAATTGCATCATGGTATGCGCATTATGGTACGCATTTATAATTCATAACTGTGCGTCTCTCGTTTGATGCTCCGGCTACTACATAAGCGTTGTATTTGATAGAACTACGTTAATTTATTTGTCATTGGGTATACACATCTCTTTCAGCAAAATGTATTAGTTTATTTTCAAAATTATTTATTATTATTATTATTATTTATTATTATTAATATTACTATTATTACTATTCATTTATCAATAAAACACGGTTAAAGTGTATTACGTTGCGTTGAAAATGTGACGGGATAAAGTTTTAATAAAACGGCACGTTGATCTGTCCCGTTGTATATATAAAATGTAACTACCGACACTTTTAACACGTGCTTGCCAATTATTATTAAAACCAAACACACGTACACACACACACACACACAGGCGCATAAAAAACTTTATTATTTTCAAGGTAAAATCGATGCTGTGAAAACATCACAATTACAATATTTTTTATACGATGAAAAACCCATCGATGACCATATCGACGTGGATGTATTTATTTGATCTTTCTCTTGCTTTTTTGTGCATACGCGTGTATAATCTCCGATAACGTTTTAGTTTTATTACGATGACGAGATATGAGACCCCTTTATACGTGGCCCGTTTGCGGAGGGCCACGAGATCGGTGATGATGGGGTGGTTGCTTCTCTCAGAGGAAAGTGCATAAGGGTAGAAAGCTCGTTCTTTTTTGGTAGGGTATTAATTCCCGTATAACTGGGATACTGCATCGTGCCAGGAGAGATGCGGCACGGTTTTAAAGCTCTCCCCGTTAGGAACAGGAAAAAGGGCGTAGAAGGAAGGTAGTAATAGTGGTGGTGATGGTGATAGTGATGGTGGTGGTGGTGGTGGTGAGTAGCGGTAACGTAAGCTATACGAAAAGAAACTTTTTCGCGGTTTACTTAATTTAATAACGCTCTCGCGAAGCGCAATTTCAAAGATAACATTTAAAAAGGGTTGGAGACGCATCGTTTTCCCTTTCCTCCCCTCCCCCCTCCCCCCATTTCTTTTCTTTATTTTTTTTTTCTTCTTCTTATTCTCTTATTTTTCTCCCCGTTTTATCTCCTTTACTTCTTTTCCTTTCTTTCAACCACACACTTGCTCCAAATCTGCTTTCTCATTCTCTCAGTGTGTTTCTCCTCTCCACTACCTTCTTCTCATTATTTACTATTCTATCTTTCTATCTTTTTTCCGCTTCCTCGTTTTTCATGTACTTGTCAGCGACACAAGACTTTCCTGTTACTACTCTTCCTGGTCGACGACCCCTATAATGTAGCACACTTTATTTCGAAACACTCTCTCTCTTTCTTTCTCTTTTTCTTTTTCTTTCTCTTTCTCTTTCTTTTTTTTCTGGAGAACACCAACTTACCTGGTTCCATCTTCTTTCTTTATCTTTATATATATATATACTTTTCTATCTCTTTCTAACGGTTCGACCAATCCTTTCACAGTTACCTTAGGGAAAGCTAAAGTAGGTCATTTACTTGGTCGTATAGTGGTTGCAAGTAGCAGTCAGACTAAATATATATATATATTCGTGCATATTCGTTGACCTGGCGATGAGGTCAAACTTACCGGAAACCTTTCACCCTTAATTCGAATGCCCGGACGCGGAAGCACGGGATATAAGCAAACGTAGGTTAGTGTTCATCGACACATTGAGAGTCGTTTTAAAAACACTGGACGAGATTATTTTCATTTCCTTAATTCGATGAATCGAGTGCATGTTGCATCTTTCGACTTGTTTTTCAACAATTAAAAACATTAAAACTTTTTCGCGTTAAAACGGGATGAATGTAAATTCACGAAAATAAATTTTGTACGTTTAATTATTATTTTTTTCCTTTTCAATGAAATATAACATATACAGAAGTTAAAGATTCGCTTATGCATTCTTCTCTCTTTGTGTTTTCCATATTTCGTATTCCTGTGACATATTTTTTTTTCGTTCTTTCCCCGTTTCCTCCCCCTTTTTTTTTTTTTTTTTACCTTGTCGATCAGACCTGAGTCTCATATGAAAATGAAGTATGAATAAGTATGTAGATCCGTATTCTGATTTTTCAACCCTGTAGCTTTATGTCGGTTTAACGATGTCTCGCATGTATGCATATGAAATGTGTCAGAAATTCAGGTAGAATACTAGTAAAACAAGTAGTAACGTCAACGAGAAAGAACGGATTTGAATCTTTAATATACAAAGATAATCTTTTCTTTTTTTTTTTCTTTTTTTTTTTTTTTACTTGCCCTTTCTTTGTTGTTCATTTTCTTTCTTTTATATATACAATATATATATGTGTGTTGCTGTTAGTTAATAGCTTAGTCACGTTGAATTATTAGTTCACTTTAGATCACTACAATCAAAAACAACGTGTGAGTACGTTTAATAAAATTAGAAAAATAAAAATCCTGTGTTTTTTCGACTTCAGAGAGAACGTATTCGAGTATTAACAAAGTTTTCTAAATCAATAACGTAGTAAAAACATTGAAGGGTTGTCGTGATATGCAAATATGAAAAAAAACGGTGAGAGTGAGAAAGAGAAGTGAGAATAAAAAGTAGAAAAGAAATTAGTCAAAGAGTTTCTCTAGAATCATTTAAGTAGATTTATGCCGAGTCATTACCCCTTTTGCTAGGGACGAACTACGGGAAGAGATTGTTCGTAGATACGCGGAAAAAGATTTTCCGAGGATTTCAGAGTGGAAAAGTGGAAAGGGAAATTCGTGATGTCGCGCGAGGTGCCAGCTGGCTTTACAGGTCTGCGAAATTGGGACGTTGGCCAGTGCTGTTACTCCGTTTCATTCGTGAGTAACTGAGAGAGAGAGAGAGAGAGAGAGAGAGAGAGTGTGAGAGAGTGAGAGAGAGAGAAATTGTATTATAAATTTCAACAATGTATCGATTTTCTCTTTATAAAATCCAGTCGATCGATTAATCAATTATTTTCAATTATATTCTATTTTACATATGGTTATTATATAATAATATATAATTAAAATAATGATTTTAATGTAAAAGGATTAATCATAACATATCTCCATTGATATTTCCATGATATTTCCATTCATGACGCCCCCTTGTTAGATCGGAATAATAATAAATGTTGAAATATCAAAAGCATGCTATGCACCGCGGTTGGGTATTTCTCTGATGAGAACATTTTGTTTGAAAATTCACAACGTAAATGTACGTAGGTATTATCAACGTTAGGTTAAATAAGGTATGACGTTAATGTTCGTACTTAGAGTTCAAAGGGTTCATTCGAAATTCGTTTGATCTTTGAATTTGGAGAGAAACGTATTGCCTCTTTAGGGTAGTATCTGCTATTAAATAAAATAGGTAGAATTTCTCGAAGTGTATCCGACATTCCTCTACAATTAGAGAAATCATTTCATTTAAATCCTCGAGGAGAATAGGAAAAGCCTTTAATACCGTTTAAAGGATTCCTTTTTGAAACGATTAATCAAGATTTCGAATAAAACGATGCACATTGTGTACTGGGAATAAATCACTTGATTAACTGATGAAGAAAAATCGCGTTGTCGGAATATCTAAGTAACGAAGAAATTCTGACAAGTAAGTTTTTTCGTAGTATTCGTGATAAAAAGAATATTTCGAAATAAAAAGAAAAAAACAAAATAACGTAAGTATTTTCATTCCGAACTAGAAGTTACATATGTTATGCTAACAGGAATTAAGAAATTATTGCAAGGTTTGTTCTGAACGAATAAAACCTGACGAAAGACACCAAACCACATATAGTAATGTGGTGATCCTTGTTTCGACTAAGTCGAGGATGCATCTTGAACATATTTTTGTAAAATATCATACAAAAGGACAATACAGAGTATAATGTTTAACAAATGTCCTTCTTTGAAGTATAAAAAAATATATATATATAATGTTAAAATATAAAAGTTTTAAACGTTAAATTGCGTGTTAAATTATTTCAAGATAACTGTAGGAAGGAAATTCAGCAAATATGCGGAAAATCGTCTCGAGTTGCTGGTTCGCCCGAGTAAAAAAAGGCCTCGTCGAGTGCAAAGGGTTAAAAGAGAGAGAGAGAGAGAGAAAGAAGGAGGAATCGTGCTCGAAAGGAAATGAAAAAAAAGAAAAAGAAAAAATAGAATTCAAAGAGAATGACAATTTAACGATGTTCGATTGGAATACGACGATTCTATTATAAGTATCTTTACACGAGAATAATTTGAAAGTACGAATTATGTAATCGTTCGAGGATAAAAAAAGAATAGAAAAGAAAAGAAAAGAAAAAAAGAAAAAAGAAGGAGTATTTTACGTTAAGTAATCAACGACGAATCTTTTTATATCGAATTAAAAGATGATGATACAGTATTTTAAGCTTACGTCAAACTCGTTGTTCGATACTAATCGAAATTAGATCGATATTTTTGCACAAGTTTAAATTACCTTTAGATGGAGGTTTAACATTAATTCGAATCCGTTAGTCGATCATGCATACAAATTGCATCGGACGTGCATCGATGTTTAATGACGTTCCAACGAGTGTGTCTATCGATTTTTAACAATTTTTATCTCTTCCTTTTTTCCTTTTTTTAATTTATTTTTTCTTTTTTTTTACATTCCTTCTTTTTTTTATTTTAATAAAATAACCGATACAGAGTAATATCGTATAGGTAATTATTATCGGACAGGTATTTGGTTAATCGACAAATGCATAAACGTTCGATGACTGGCGGATTACCGTCATTAGTCACGGTTTTGTCGAATTGTTCGGTTGCCCGTTTCAGAAGGTAGTTAATTAGTCAAATTGTTTCCGAACGCCGAACGAATGCTCCGACAAAAATTTATTTCCGACATTGCGACATCCGTGGATTCCATTACATCGAGAAGTACTTAGACTCGATTGGCTGCTATGCTAAATGACTCGGGCAAACTTTTGCCGAATCGTTTCTCGCGAGCAAACACTTTGGATTACTTCCTTCAAACGGCATGGTTCGTTCTCTCTCTCTTTTTCTCTCTCTCTCTCTCTCTCTTTCTCTCTCTCTCTCTCTCTCATTCGTCACTTTAACTCCTTCAACTTGTTACAAACTTTGCAGTTCTTTATAAAATCACAGACCGAGTTATCGGAGGAGTCTATTGATCGAATTACTTGGAATAGTGTGTGTACTTTTGGTCGTACGCGCGTATCTTAAAAAACTTTATAAACTTTAATATTCCAATTGGATTAGATATCAAAATTCTCAATAAAGATCTCACGGGTGTTGTTAAATATTATTGTTAAAAAAGATATATATATATAATTAAATTTCATAGATTTATATTTTCGTAAGAAAAATACAACGTTAATATACAATTTGTTCGATTTAAATGTAAATCAAATGGATTGGTCGCGCGTTCAAATTTACAAGTTTAATTTACAAAAGTTACCTACTGGGATGACGTTGAACGAGTTTGAAAGGTCGTTGAGTGTCATTGAAAATCAGAGGGATGGCGGGGGGTGGGGGGGAGGTGGTACAAGAGGGATTCTAACGATTATCATTTATTGGCATATTTTGAAAGCATCTCGCAGTGTCGCGTCGATGCTTGTGCATCGGACAGCTCTATTTCCTTAACCGATGCTCGAGGGTAGTTAGATAGACGGGGTAAGGGACAGAGTTTAGGGTGGTGAGGTAAAGTGAGTTCGTAGAAAGAGAGAGAGAGAGAGAGAGAGTAAGCATGTGCCAGAGGAGTTTCTACCTCGGAGCTTGAGACGCGAAGGGTTGCAGTTATGCGAACCTTGGCGACACGATCCTGAAGCACCAACTTCCGTCTGTACGTGTGTTGTTGTCCACATATGTCGCTTAGAAACTTACTTTTCTCAAGCTTTCGTGTAGTAGCCACATATATATATATATATATATATATATATATATATATATATATATATATCTCACGAGACTGTGTCCACCGATTGCAAGCTCACGAAGCATTTTGGTTAGGATAAAGTTTATTTCGTAAAAAAAAAAACAAAAAAAAAAAAAAGAAGAAAAAAAGAAAGAAAAACTAGACAATAGAAGAGAGAAAGAGATAAAGGTGTTCGAAAAAGTCTTAGCTACGGTGGTGACGAAATAAGTATTATTTATTCGGAGTTTGACGTTAGTGCTTTCTCGTGTAATCAGATCAACGTTTGTTTCGTACACTCGATAGGCTTGCTATACTTTTTATAGGTAACCAACGGCATTATTTATTTCTCTATCGTAAAAGGTAGTCAAGAAGGAGGAGAAATAAAAAAGGGGAAAAAAGAAAAGATGGGTTTCTTAAAGCAGCATCGAGAGAGGGGATAAATCGATGACAGGAATGGGAATCAGGTAATGGGAATGTAAGAAAATTCGTAGGAAGGTATTATAGTAAGAAATTGGTATAAGGATAAGTCGCGTATTTTCGGATTAAGTAAGAACGTGACAATGGTGAACACACAATGATAGCTAGGCGACAAATGAAGATGGGAAAGCAGTTGAACGATGTAATTGTTCGAGCTGGTGGCATGCATGCACGCATGCACGCACGCATACCATACCAACGTTTCAGAACTTTCGACTGGATTTCGAGAGAAGGGAAGGGCAACTTAATTAATTAAAGTGAATCGTTCCGGATTGCCCGCGCGTTTTACACTTGGCACGTCTCTGAGTAATAGTCCGACTGATTAATACCTTCAGCAGATGTTACGCGGACGTAAACATTAAGCCCATCGCGAACTGAGTTATCAGCAAGAACAAGCGGTCGATGCATTAAATTGAACGTAAAAGCTAGACGGCAACGATCGCGGAAGCTGCCTTCTACGAGGGGATGAAAGAAACGAGAGGGAAAAGGGAGGGTGGCGGAGGAGGAGGAGGAGGGGGTGGGCAGGGGTAGGGGGACAGGAACGGGGGAGTCGCGATCGTACGGAATTGCCTTTGAATAACAAGTTCCGACCGATATGAATTATGCATAACGCTGCAAATCTAAAACAGATTGGAAAAAGATTCGGTCGGTTGGTTGGTTGGTTGGTTGGTTGGTCGATGTCTGTGTCTGTACCTCCAGAGAAAACAATAACCTAATTCTTCTTATTGGATAATAATAATAATAATATTAGTAATCATAACGTTGATAACATAATGTTCACACATAAATGTTGTCTGGATTTTTGAATAGGGTCCATTTAACAATGAGCCGCGAATGTTCTTTAAATTTTTATCAAATTTTGGCAAATTTTGAGATTCTGCAAATGGCAGATTATTCGTTGTCTCTAATTAATAGCCCTGATAGTACTATATCGCACAATAGCCTAGTCATATTTTAATTAATTTCTATTTTAATTATAATAGAGTCCATTTTTCATCGAACACTTCTTCAGTTCTTTCTTTTTGTCTTGAATTTGTTCCTGAAAATGAACAATCAGGTACTATGGCATTCGAAAAAACATACTATTACGAAATTTGTTAATAATAATAATAATAATAATAATAATAATAATGACGATGATGATGTGAAACTTTAGTAATTAGGCAGAGGATACTTTTTCATTTATTGAGTTTCTTCAGAAATTCGAGAGTAGAGTTTTCCTATCCACCGAACAGAAACTATAAGCATCGTTTCATCCCTCGTTACGCATAAATTTGAGCAAGTTCGAAAGGAAAGGGATAACGTTGCGCCGTCTGTTGTCCGTTGTATAACGATCCGTTAAATTTGATTAAAGAGGAAATCTTCCTTTTTCGGTCAGTCAACAACGATCGTACAACAACGTTAGTTCGACGTGAAAAAGGAATTTTAATATTATTAATATAATATTTTATTCGGGTATACAGTTAGTCGTTTTATTGTTTAAATAATTATCAGAAAGTAATTCTTTCTCTTACGTAAAAGAAAATTTATGAATTATAATATATATAAATTAAAATTAACCATATTTTTACAATAATTATAATCTAGATTATATATAATAGAAGAAACAATGTGCGTATTTCGAGCGGAAAATGATATCGTTATTGTGGATCATTATTTTCAATAAATGTTTATAATAAAATATCCATATGTAATAAAAATCGTTATTAATTGCATCGATAATTTAAAAAAGAAAATTGGTCAGTATTAATTTTAAATGAATATTAAATAATACAATATCATTATATATCTTGATTTAATACGAAATCCACATGGGGTTACTTTGATTTGATTTAAAATATAGGTAAATTATTATTTATACTGAACGCGAAATATTCATATACATATATATATATCTTCTACTTATTTATTTTACGAAAAAGTATTGACGAAAATTATTGACTAAAAAACAAATAAATAGAAAGAAATATATAAATCGCTTGAAACTAGCTGTTCTGTTTAAGCCATCGGTTGGCGCCTTTGCCAAAAATATTCACGTCTCGTAAAGCAAAATATCACTTTCCGGTCTAGACACACAAATAACTATTTTTTCTTTTTCTTTTTCTTTCTTTTTTTTTTTTTTTTTCCATTCTTCACCAGGATACATGTTAGATGACGAATAACGTTTCCCCGTGTATATAACTGGTATATTCCAATAAACCGAAAAGCAAAGTCAAACTCGAAGAGACGTTTCGATTGGATTAGAATTAGTATGAACCTGTATAGTATTCGATACGTTTTCTTTATCGTCATTCGATTTCTCTTTTTTTTTTTTTTTCTTTTTTTTTTTTATGCGAGTGTATCTCTCTATGAACTTTATACGTTTCCCTTTTCTTTTCAAATTTTTCTTTTTCTATTTTTATTTCTATTTCTTTTATTTCTATACGCGAAAAGCACCGAGCACAACGTTGTGCTGCTCGGTGTGTTTCAGCAAAGCCGATAGTCCCGCCGTTATTCACCCATAAATTCTGCATCGGCGTTAACGCAAATATATACGTATTGGTTCTATCGTACAAAGAACCGAATTCCCTGTTCTTTCTTTTTCTCTCTTTATGACCCTTTTTATTTTTACTTTGATCGTCCTTCCTTTCTAACGCTCGTTTTACCCCTTTTCGGATTGGACTGAATGGAGACTATCGTGTCGCCAAATTTATTCCATCTTTCCTCTCATTGTTTCCTAAATCTTTCTTCTATTTTCTTTTTCTTTTTTTCTATTTTTATCTACGAGAAAAGATACAATAGTCGATAAAATGCTCGTAAATTGTTGGAAAATTAAACGTATTGTCAATTAAATCAAATTAATTAATCTCATATTCTAATATATTTTGTATAATAAGTAAATAATATATATGTAATAGTGATATATATATATAGTTAGAGAAGATATGAGAGAACGTGTATCTATTTTTTCTCTTTTCTTTTTTAAATAATTTCGAATAGAAAGAGATCACAGGATTTCTTGGAAATCGAAGATGTCGAGACACGTTGATTTAGAGATGTTCCACCCCTCCTTTCCCTCAACCCCCCATCCAACTCCCGTTACTCCATAACGTCTTCTTCGGCACACCGTAGTAAATCGAAAAATACGGTAGACCCGGGTGAGGTCACTAATCCTCGGGATCATCTTGCTAGATCGTTCTCTTTCAGACTAGTTTTATTCATGGCCACAGACGACTAGCATTAAAAGTTAACATAACCAAGAATAAAAATCTAATTAGTTTCTTTCGCAAAAAGGAGGTCGTCGATAGTTAAAGATTAAATAATATTAAAGTATAATAAAGTATAGATAAAATATAAGTTCGGGTTAACAATTGTAAGAACAAATTTTAGAAAATATTTCTCTACGTTCTATTATAATTTTTTTAATTTATTTTCTTAACGTAGCACTTTGAAGCAAAAGTTTCGTGTATTTATTGTTATATTTGTCTTATAAATTGCATAATGTATTGTTTTTTCTTTTTTCTTTTTTTTTTTTTTTTGTAAAATTTACTTTAAAAATGTTAATTAAAAAACGTAGGAACTTTTGATACGTCCTAATATTAGTAGTATTATTCGATTGTAATGTGAAAAAAAAAAGCTTGTTAAGTATTGACCACGAAACGAGGTCGACGGCCCGGTTTTTAACGATACTTTCGCGTTTGTCACGTGCACGATATAAAGATAAAAAGAAAGAAAGAGAGAGAAAGAGAGAGAACCAGTCGTAGCAAATATTTACGGACGGTGTGTTTGGGAAGACCATAGGAAAATGTGTGCGCGGCTTTTTGCGCACGGAAGCGCGCTTGCGTGTCTGAAAGCTTGCGCAGACTCTGGTATTCCGATAAAATTATCCAACGACGAGAAGAGGATTCTAACTATTACGTTTCGTTGTATCAACGAAGACGACGACAACGATGACGACGACGACGAGGTGGAGAGACGTCTCTAACGTATTTAAACACTTAAACATATTTCATATTTCTTTTTAGCAGAAAAAAGAAAAATATTAAATCATACCCCATGTATACTAATATCTTCAATAATTTATTTTTCCTTTTCTCTTTTTTTTTTTTGTTTTAAATTAAATATTGACGTGTACAATAATAAATTGTTCTTTTGCAAAATGGTATTTATCCTTTATCACATTTTTCATATAACGTAGATATATTTGGTCGATACTTTTGCGAATGAAATATTACATCGGTTGATAATATAAAAAATTTGTCGATACGTTTGTTGAGATCAATTATAAGATATATGCGAATTTTGTTTCTATTTAATATGTTAACAAATTTTTATTTACACTTAAAACGAAATATTCGTTACCTATTGATCATTTATTTGACATAGATTGTTGACCAAATAAATATAAAAGATATATATATGGATGATATAGAGATTTATCGTTATTAACGATTATTCGTATATAAATCATTGGATAAAAATTGATATGAAGAGAAAACTAAATATGAATAATATCATATATTATATATTAATTGATTTCTTTTTAAAGAGAATAAAACCGCGTACAAGATAAATGATAATAGTCTTAGGGGTTAAATAAAAATTTCGTTCATAGATTTTTACGTGTCGTCCTATTTTATTTGAGAATCCTTTCCAGTAGAACGTCTGAGCCAAACCAGGTGTATCTTTTTGGCGATGCGGTGAGATTTTTGGCTCGGGATCAAGTCTCGAATGTTTTGGCTAGCCGGAGGAAACCGTCGAGATGCAAGCCGTCCTTCCCCTCCCCCATCCTCCCCTATCCTCCCCTATCCTCCTCCTCGCCCCGTTCTACCCTACGTTTCTGTTTCTATCTCGAAAAAAAAGCTGAAAACGAGACGGTGGAAAAGAAAACGAGAAAGAGACCGAAACAGAAAGAGTTAGAGTAAGAGAAAGATGGAAAGAGAGACAGACAGACAGGCAGACAGACAGACAGACAGACAGACAGACAGACAGACAGAGAAAGAAGAAGAAGAGGGTGATAAAACTTTATTTTGTCTCGGAAAAAACGCGTATCTCGTCCACACAACATGACCAACCAGCTGGTCACGTTTCTTTTATTCGTTATTTCCTTTTTTTTTTCTTCTTCTTCTTATTTTCTTTTTTGTCTTTATTTTTCTCTCTTCTTTAAGTTCACTCTTTGCCCTCTTACAAAGGGAATTAAAGTTCGTTAATGCAACCTTATCTATCTCTTAAGACTGATAAAAAAAAAGAAAAGAAACTAAAAGAAAAGAAAAGAAAAGAGGAAGTAGAAAGAAGAAGTAGTCTCTCGTAAGAGACTTAATCTCTTTGTTCAAGTTATCACGATCGTGATTGTTATCTAGACATTTTCTTTTCCACGTGTTTCGTTTTAATGTAAAAAGAGAGGAAAAAAAAAAATAGAAAATAAAAGAGAACAAAAATGGACCAGGAAAAAAAAGAAACTAACATAGAATCAAAAGAAAAAGTAAAAAAAGTAAAGTACAGTAAAGGGAAGAAAGAAGGAAGGAAGGAAGGAAGGAAGACTTTGAAGTGGAGGGAGATCGATAGGGCCGTTCTAGTTCGAACGTGTGTTCTATTTGCGAACTTGAAGACAAATCAGAGGTGGTGGTAGCAACCGGCAAACGTCTGCGAATCCAAGGAGCAGCCAGCACTCGATTCTCGTACAAAGAGAACACTTTAATATTCGAGTCGTAGTTCGCGAGTCGTAGTTTTCGAGTCGTCGACGAGAGAATAAAAGAAGAATTCAAGCGTTTCGAAAGAAAGACGGTTGCATCGTCTTCGTCGTTTTCATCGTTTTTAAAGGGGTTGGATGGGAGGGTGGCGGGGGTGTGGGGTAACATGGCGGGGCTTAACACCCAGCCTTAGGCCCTCCCTCTTAGAAAAAAAAAAACAATCTTTTCTTTCTTTTTCTTCTTTTCTCTCGTCTTTGACGCAATTTTCAAATCCAATAAGTATTGATATCTTTTTTCTTTTATTATCGCTAAATAGAATTTTATTATCTTTAAATGTAAGTATAAATCGGATATGGATTGTCTTTATGTAAGTATTATTTGAAAAATATATACAAAAAATGAAAGGAAGTTATATAAAATTATAATATGTTCCGTGAAATGTATATTTTTTGATTCGAATTGATAAAAATTACCGTCTCAAGAATATAATACGAAAAAATAATATAAAAAGAACAATTTTTTGTATTTGTTTTCTTTTTTGTTTACGCAAACTTTCAAGTAATTCTCACACTTGGTCGTGAGTATAACAATGGGGACAACAGAAACAGACGTAAGACCAGAAGAAGGAAATCTTGCGAACCTAACTTGGCTCGAGTAAGGAAGGTATGATGCTACTTTAAAAGTCGCGTCAAGAAAAGAAAAGAAAAAAGAAATTTCCTTTTGACGTTAGTTTCGTCAAACGTTAAAGTGATGTAACGCTTAAAAGAAAGATTTTATTTAGACGCGTGTAGGCTCGAGGGTACATTCTTCCGTATGCCGTTAATCAAAGAAGGTATTCTTCGAGTATTCTTGACATAGGTGAACGTTGTGGTGGTAGTAATCTTGCTATTGTATCCGTAAAAGAAGAAGAAAAAATAAAGAAAGAGTATAAGAAAGTTTTTCGCAACAAGAAAAAGAAAAGAAAAAAAAAGAAAAGAGATTCGTAGAAAGATGGTTGAAAAAGAAAACGGTAACTCTCATTCCCTCAGGCAGCTATGCTAAAACCAACCCCCAGTTCTTTCTTATCTCCTCCTCCTCCTCCTCCTCTTCCTCCTCCTACTCTTACGCTTCCGTTTTAAGTTTTCGTATTTTCCGTCGAAACACGAGAAGAGCCGATTTGCCAAAGTTTTACGCGTCAAAACGCGTTATCGTATTTGTTTCGTCTCTTTACTTTGTGTTTGAACGTCGAGGGGTGGGTGGGGGTGGTAGAGTTGCCACCGACGGGGGTTCCGTTCTTTTCTCTCTTCCATTCTCATCCCTTTCCCCTCGCGCGTTTTTCTCATCTTATTTTTTCTACTTTTTGTTTTTTCTCTCTCTTATCTTTTTGTCTTTTTTTTTAACCCTCTATAGGATGTATTTTCTCGAGGTCCTTATTCGCGATCGTTCAGCTCGACAACGAAGACTATGACGAGAAGGAAAAGGAAGGGGTGGGAAAAGAAGAAGAAGAAGAGGAGGAGGAGGAGGAGGAGGAGGAGGAGGAGAACGCATCCGGTAGAGAAAAGGTGTCGAGAGCACGTGTCGAAATTTCACCGCTTGCTTTTCTCTTCCTAAATTTCTTCCGTCTTTCAAAGAACACATCGACGAAGACGACGGTCTGACGCAACTAGTTCTACTGATTTTCCTGTTAGTATATATTTTACCAACTGTGTGCTTGACGTAGGCTAGAGAACCTTCTATATTCGTGTCACCATTTCTTCATATATTTCTATTTTAAGATAAATATATATTGTATATAGGGTGAGACACACATTTAATACAAGACTACTTTGAATAATCATTTATGATAACAAACAAAATCTGTTAAACGAAACTTCTTTTTGTTTTGTTTTTTGTTTTAATTAGTTGTTTATCACGTTCAAAAATAAAATTATTATTAAATGTGTTCGCGCAGGAGGGAGGAAAGTTGGACAGGGTAAGAATTTAAAACATTATATTTCGATCTTATTAAACGTTTCGTTCCTTTATCATCGGGACTTTTTCAGCAACTAAAATATATTACGACTTTTTACAATATATATATATATTTATTGTTTGGGTTTCTCGAGACTGATACTTAATCTCGCGTTACGCATTTTTACGTGTAATTTATTTGTCACGTTATTGTTTTTTTTTTCCCCCGATTTTTTCTTTATTTTATAATTTTATTAAAAATAAACAAGTGTAATAATAGAAAACCTAGCTAGGCTCCAAAATTGTACGCGTCTTAAAACAACGCGTTACGTTAAATAAGTACATGGACAAGTTTATCATTTCGTTTTAAAAAAAAAAAAACAAAAAGAATACCGAGTCGACCTTTATATGTCCTCTACGCGACCGCTTATAAAAAAGAAAAAGAAGAAGAAGAAAAAAGAAAATCCAATAAAGCGAGATTATTCCACCCCCTCGATATCACAAATAAATTTTGTCCGACACATTATATTATCCATCCCGATTTATTAATATTTGATCGTCTGTTCTTTACCGTCACGGTTAAAGAATCCTAAATACGAATAAATATCCTAGAATAAAAGATAGGGAGAATGAGACAGAGACAGATAATAATAATAATAAATCAAATCCACTATATAATTGGAAAATGAAGTTGAAATAGGATGTACTTTAATACAAACTTTCATTAATTATTAAAGATATTTTCACACACACACACACACACACAATTCTACCGACTCTACAATAATGTATCCGTCTCTTACTTGTACCAAAAATAACCCCGTCTAAGTTCGTATCATTCGTTTTCAGACATTCATACGGATAGTAATAAAAAAGAAAAAGAAAAAAAAAAAAAAAGAAAAAGATATAGTCCTCCAGTTATTTCGTAATAATGACGAAGAAGAATAAGAATAAGAATAAGAAGAAGTGATGTTGTTTGTTAGTTTTTTTTTTTTAGTTTTCTTCATCTAAACGTTTACGTACGAATTTTATTTTATTTTTTTTCTTCTTCCTCTATCTCATTTCTTTTCTCATATATCTTTCCTTTTCTTTTCTTTTTTCTTTTATCATTTTGTCTTAGTCACTTCTGACTAAATAAATTATTATCTAGGTAAAGCAGTGCTTTTTGAATAATACAGTGCTTTGGCGCAAGACGGCTTTTTAGGTAGCTTAGCGGCGTAACGGAGTATGCAAGCGCTGAGCTTGCAGCGTCCGTGGTTTTCGTGGATTAATTGCCCATTCATAAGCCACCATGTTATTCCCTCTTACTCCCGTTTCCATATCGTGAGAACGCGTATATACATACATATATATATATACTATATATATATATATATATATATATATCTATAGATAGATATAAGTAGTAAATGATACTCTGCAAGAAGATAGAATGCACGTACGAGAGTTATAAGATTTGAGAAGACGGTAAATTTCATTTCAAATATTATAAGGATTTTATTAGACTTTTGACAAATTATAATATTTTCATTCCAAAATCTGTCTGATTAATTATAATATTTTTATTACGATCTTGGATATTCAATGGTCGACTTAGAATATCTTTCATTTATCAATTTTTACTATGCTTGTTTTAAAGAAAGTGTGATAGTAATTTAAATATTTATTGATTATATTTATTATGATATTTATTTATGAAATAATTAAATATATTTAAATAACGATAGTAATAACAATATATTTAGTATGATCGTAAGAATTGATATTTGGCTGGTGTTAGGTTTATTCTATGTTACTCTTAAGGTGTTATATAATACATTATTCGATACCTCTTTGCTAGCCCTTCGGCACGTCGCATCTCAAATATTCTTAGCACAACTAAGAACAAGATATACCTCCAATAAATCCGACAAGGGTTCTATAGTTTTTCTGCCGTACAAATACACATCAAAAGGGAGCCAGATTCTCAAGCCTTCAAAGGGTATCTAATAACCAAGTTACAAACAGTTTACAAAATATCTTTTACGATACAAATAACTCATATTTTTCTTTTACATGAATTGAATTATAAATTATCAAAGGAATAGTATATCATCGAATTCTAACGTATTATCAAAACTTGTCTCGAAGTATGATTTAGAACAATTAATCAGACTTGAATTCCACATTGAACATTTCTAAATCTTCACTAGTAGGAATGATGATACACTCTCGTGACTGGACACAATTCGGTTTATTTCGTTGAATTCCTTGGCTTTCCAGGCTTAATTCCATTCAAATCGACGAAGAGTCCTTTGAACAAACCTTTGTCCGTCTATCTCAAACAAGTAACATAGCTACCCTTTCTTGGTAAGCAAAATTTCCCTATTCGGTAGTCGGACGCTTCTAAACCGCAAGAGGACAGAGAACTGGCGGCGGCAGCAGTTTGAGCGAATTACAGGAGGAGCTTGGTGCATCGTAAATAGACGTTTCTGTGTAGAGGAGAAAGAGAGAAGAAGAGAAAGAGAGAGTGAGACAGACAGACAGACAGGCAGGCAAAGGGAAAAGGGAAAAGGGATAGGAAGTAGATAGGAGCTGAGTGGGTGAGACGTTCATAGGCGGGAATGCATCCGAATACCTTGCCGGTATGCTTCGAACTACTTGCGACTACTCGATTACGAGTCTTGGTGTCTAGGCACAAATGGTTGTGGCTCAGACACCGAAAGCTTCGCTTATATTTGCTCTATACCGATGGTACAACAAGCGCTTCGCGGTTTTCCAGGCCATCCAGCGTGCACTTTCTCTCCCTCATCATGTCCCCTCTCACCCTCACTCTCTTTCTCTTTCTATCCTTGTGAAAGGAAGAGACGTCGTATAGCAAGCGGAGAAACGGTAGTGCATTTACCAAAAGCCTCCTCTAACAGGAATGCGAGAGAGTCTTATCATTCCTGCGAGAACGAACCCCGACTATGGGCAACTGTGTTAAATGCAAGCGACTTTTCGTGGGTGCACACGCCAGAGCCAAACGAGTCTCGTGGTTTTCATTTCCTACCTATCCTAATCTTTAACCGCTACGTATTATCCCGTTTTCACGTTCATAATGTACGTATATGTTAGAGGTATGTATACGTATTTACATAGGGAACATATTTTCCGACAAAAAAGAAACAGCTGGATGTTTAGGCTTCCTCTTGTATGTATATATATGTGTATGTATCTTTCTTTTTATTTCTTTTTTTTTTTTCATTCTCTCATATCTTTCTCGAGTTTTCTTTTCATCGAAGATAATGCAAACGTTACTATCTTTATAGTTCGTTTCATTTAAAAATAATAATGATACGTGTGAAAATAGGTCGACCGAAATTTACAATGATTATTATTATATTTCATTTATCAACTAGCTCGTTCGAACGATTTAATTTTAACGAATGTATCCACGTTAGAAAATTGTTCTCTTTTAATTCTTTTAGTTTGGTGTTATATTTAAGACGGGTTTGTTAAATGATAATAACGTGACACCTATCGCGACGTTAATATTATCGTTGATTATTTTTTTATTTTTTTTCTCGAAAAGTATCGAGGTAAATGTAAAAGACGCTTTACCTTTTTTTCTTATTTTTCTTTGCTTATATTAATCGAAAAGACTCGACTGGGTGAGATATTTCTTGTGTTTGGAGAAACGATGAAGGGTGGCAAGGGGGAGAAAGAGAAAAAGAAAGATTGTACTGGCGTGTAACGTTAAACAATGAGAATTCAACGTGGCATCATATCGTCCCTTTCTCTCTCTCTCTCTCTCTCTCTCTCTCTTTTTATTCCTTTTTTTTATTTTTTATTCTCGTATACTTACTCGCCAACGCGCATACGACGCGTACCCTTATACCTATAAGCTCGAGAAACTAAGATACAAAGTTTCATATCATGAAGTGTTGCAGCCGCGTTCCTGTACTTTCGTATAAAAGCTTTGCGCTTTCCGTTAAAATAATGAGCGCCTAGAAAGGACAGAGTTTGTATGCGGGACGTGAGTTGGGAATACGGAAGTTAGGACGAGTCGGCAAATCACGAAGAAGCACCGACGATCACCATGTTTTTGCTTTCTCCTTTTTTTTTTCCTTTTTTCTTTCACTTTTTCTCTAAATTTAGAATTCTCTTTTTCTTTTTTATTTTTCATTACATTTGTTGTTTTCTTTTTTAATTTAACATTAGCCACGAAAAACTAATAACAATTTTCTCGTCGCACGTGTGCGTAATGTAACGATCCGTGCGAAAATGATCGAAATGAAATTAAACCAAAAAAAAAAAAAGATCTCCTCGTTGCGTAGAATTTTCGTTTCAAACAAAAATGAGAATTTTTCGGGGAAGGGGGAAACAAAAATTGTCGAAATTGTAGAAATAAAAAACGATCGAGTCAACGTTCAAGTGGGGATGGTTTGTAATTTCACCTGTTAGTTTCGTATGAAAGAGCTTTGAATTTCATCTATTTAAATAAAGAAAGGAAAATACGAGAAGAGAATAGTACACCGAGAGTTAAGTTTTCTTCTGTCTCTCTCTCTCTCTTTCTCTCCCTCTCTCTTTTTACTCTTGGCACGTGTCCACGGATAATCGTGTTCAGTATTATATGCGTCTGCCGGAACAAGACGTTAAGCTTCAAAGTAGGGTATCGAGGTTGCTACCAAAATGACTGGGATTATCTCTTATTAGTCGATTGTACCGATTAATAGCATACTAATTTTCATTTTATTGTCCAATTCAAATAAAAGCGATTGAAATATATGATAAAGATATATAATTGAACCGTTTATTTTGAAAGTGGTGTGCAAGTTCATTTGCAGCCTGTAAATATACATTATTTTAGTTGAATTAGCCTAAAAGTAATGTATATAATCAAATTACATATCGATARATTAATAGAAACATTATTAAACTTGATATTAATAATAAATATTTTTAAATTAACCAATATATGTAAAAACCTTTAATTTTTTCAAAACAATAGAAAATGGACTTACACCACTTTCAAAATAAACGATTCATATATATATATATATATATATATATATGTATGTATTATAGAATATCTATATGGTTTTGTCGACATATTGATTAAATCATAAATTATTTCTATCTCGAGTGTTTAACCTATCAATACGTAATAGAAATTTAATTGCATAAGCTGTTATGATGAATATTGTAGATATTTGAATGATACGATGATAGGATTCTATTCGTAACGATTTATATCCTATTCTATTATAGATCGTTAGCATTTAAACAAACGAACAAACAAACAAATAGACAGACGAACGGACAGACAGACAGACAGACAGACGGAGAGGCAAACTGACAGAGATAAAAAGAGATAGAAAGAGAGAGAACGGGTATAGGTTGATGAATATTTCCGGATATTGTTAAATATACTACAGAGTACCATTATCGAAGAGGAGAATACTCTTGCAATCTCGATATTTTCATAAATACCCAAGTTTTTCCTGTTTATCGTATTTTTTTTTTTTTTCTACATACATACATTGATATTTTTCTTCTTCCTTGCTCCTGAAAAAACATCAATCCCATTCATCGTTCTCCTCCTTCATAAAGATTTCAAGAAAAGTGGGTGAACTGGGTGGGGAGGAGAAGGAGGAGGAGAAGTAAAAAAGAAAAGTTGAAACAGGCAGTGAATTTTTACCCAACCCCTTTTTTCCCGAGATGTAAAAAATATTATTCCGCGTTTCATACTAAAAAAAAACCGTAGTTTCAGTTCAGGAGTGATATTTTATTAGGCAATTTGCCCCTTTAAAGCGATAAGAAGTGTAAAAGCGTAAAGTTAACGAGTCGAAAGTGGTACTAGAGAAGCATTGGATAAGAGAAACAAACGAGACGGTAGAGGGGTGGAAGGATCGCAAAGGAGGGGAATACAGTTGGATGGAAGGAAACGGAGAAGAAAGATATAATAGGAGGTTGTTGGTTGGCGTACGAGGTTCGCAAGTACCTTCGAGAATGAAATTTACGAGCGTTACTTGGCCAGATGACATCGAAAAAGTTTGCGTCGCAGTGCATTTCGTATTCAGAATTGTTTGCAGTCGTATTTATATACGATTTCCGTTTACATTTCCTACGTTTTCGGTTTGTACGAGATAAACTACGTTTAATTGATCTTCTAATCAGATCAGGAACTTCGTTATATTTTATCGACGAGTCGAAGAAAAATAAAGAGAAAATGATTACAACGTATTTAATAATTCTAATTAACACACGTATACAGAAGTGGAAAGGAGGATGAAACATTTTGCGAGGGTGGGAATAAAAGGTTTAATTTTTCTTTTTTTTTTTAGAACAATGTTTGTACACCACCGAACGAAGGGATATATATTACGTATGCAGTGGTTACAAAAATAATTTTTTTTACGAGGGAATTTTTTTGTTCTTTCAACAGAATTTACAAATTATTTCAATACGCATAAAAAATATTTAAATATATATATA
>NW_014569924.1:60065-74839 GCF_001313835.1 Polistes canadensis
TTTTTTTTTTCGTTTCTTTTTCTTTATCGTTCTCTTTTGCTCTCTTTTTTATTTTTATTTTCCTTTCTTTTTTTTTTTTGCAGATCATTGGATGAGCTCGATCGAATAGAAACACGCGCGTCGCGTCCGAAATGCGTCACGCATCTTCCTTTCAATCCGTCGACTTTTCTCTCTCTCTCTCTCTCATTCTCTTTTTATCTTTCTCTTTCTATCCTTCTATTCCTCTGGGAACGACTCGATTTCTCGATAAAGCCAATAAACCCTCGTCAACCGATGACACCGTAGTAGTGGTGGTATACGTTCGTTCCCTTTACCCTGGCTATAGGCCATAACGTCCACTCTTTCTATCTACCTAACCCTTTTTGTTTTCTTTTTTTTTCTTGTTTCTGATACTCTCATCTCTTCCTCCCCCAAACCCCATCTCTTTTTCTCTCTCTCTCTCTCACATATATATACACACATACACTCGTTCGCTACTCATTTTGACCTTTTCCCCCCCCCCCACTTTTCTCTACATATGTTCTCTTTCTCTCCTGTCTCCATCTCTTTCACCTTCAAAGCCTACGAGGATCCTCTCTCGGGAGTAGCTTTTATCTCACGGATAACCGGCGCCGACTGGTCCACCAAATTTGTTTAACGAGTGCACCCACCGACGTCAAAATGCACCGATGGAAAGTACATATGACATATATAACATATATATATATATATATATATATATATATATATGTATACGTATCTACCTTACCCGTATTATTTCACATATTTTCTTTTTTTTTTTTTAGGTCGCAAGTACGCCAGGATCCCACGATCAATTTATTCTTCGTTGTATATTCTCAGCAATTGCAAATAGTATCCCTCCCCCATCTCCACCACTCGTTCTAACACCTTTTTGTTAGTTCTTTCCTAACGGTGACAGAATTTTCCATGATTACACCACGATCCAAGTATTTCTTTTCCTTTTTTG
Source organism: Polistes canadensis (assembly GCF_001313835.1). NCBI lineage: Eukaryota > Metazoa > Arthropoda > Insecta > Hymenoptera > Vespidae > Polistes > Polistes canadensis. Next base: position 61,033 of record NW_014569924.1, read on the forward strand.
TTTTTTATTTATTTCTTTTTTTTTTAACGAACAAACGAACTCTCTTTTTCATGTTAGTATATTTAAATTTTAGAGTCAGAGTCGTATGTATTATAATATACGTGTATACTCGTGTACTCTAAACGTCTAGTATATGTACATACTTGTTTTTTATTTTTTATTTTTGTTTTTTTTTTTTTCGTTATACGTGATACGTACTTAAGCTTTAAGTGCTTTCACGTGGGTGCTTTCAGTGAGTCTTTTGTTTTATACCAACAGGAAATATATATGGGGATGCGAAATATATAGGCGGGGATTTAATGTAAGTATGTATAATATATTTATTTGCACTAGTTTCTCGCGCGCGCGCGCATAACACGTTAGAATAAATTTCATTCGCAAAGTACACGAAACAACTAACGCCGTTATTTTTCATCTCTCATGTCTACTGTCATTAAATAATGAACGCACTTTTTTAAATAAATCATTTCTATTCTACATCGTAATGTGTTGAATTTTTTCTTTTTTTTTTTTTTTTTTTTTTTTGTAATAAGATCGATAATAATAAATACAACTCCATCGACGAATTTAATACTTCACAGAATATTTCGTATATTATATTCAGTGTCTCTTCGATAAGAAGAAGTCAAGCGTGAAAAAGGGAAGAAGTTTCTTGTATAAGATGAAATACAAAAAAAGAAATATATATATATATATATATATATATATCTAACGGAAGGTATCGTTTAACGCGTCGATATCCTGTCCATCTATATTTAAAATCGATTTTCTTCCGTTTCTCGAGAAAATAAATTTGACCGTTGAAAAGAAAGAAAGAGAGAGGAGTAGTAAACTTTATTTCGACGTATCTCGTTTTCGCGTTAACATTTTTATTCCTTCCAGTATCGCGAATATACTACTCGAATTCAACTATCTCGCAGATAATCGAATTGTTTTCTGTTAGAAATGAAAATAAAAGAAGGAGAGAATTTTTACGAAATATTGTCTAGAGAAGATGATGATAATAATAATAATAATAATCCGAATATATAATAAATATAATAATACGATCAATATATACGTGTTAAACGAGTTTAAATCGAAAATTATTCGATAAATTTTCTGGTAAATAAAAGAAATTTCACGAAAGAACCAAAAAAAAAAGATAAAACGAATGTTTGTTTGTATTCACCTGCATGCTGGTTCACCGACAGTCTCAAAAAATAGGCAGGTACCACCGTTCATGCAAAAGTCTCCTGCTATTGGACAGGGCTGCTCCTGCCTCGGCCATGCCGCTGTCGCTGAAAAAATAAAATAGAAAAAACATATCACATGTTGATCAATTCACGTATCTAATATAACATAAGTAAATATCTCTTTACATATAGACGGTTTATATGCTCCTATATATATATATACACGTGTACATGTAAATTGAATTGAAATGGTTGCTTCAAGAGAAATACGTGAATTTGTTTGGAAAATACATGGGAAAACCGAAGAACGACGCTAATACCGTAGTGCAACATTCGGTTTCAAGCTGGCAAAGTAGCAAAGCCTAAAGTTGTTATATTCGTAGTGGTGTCTGGTGGTATAGAGGATGGTAGAAAAAGGGGGTTAGAGAGGCAAAGGGAAAAAGACAAACGGCGCGCGTGACTTTTCCACGATCTTCCTTTACCGTTAGTACTAGAGTCAACTTGGAAAGGGAAAACGCCTCGTATCTATTTCGAAAGCAACATTCGATGCCACTCTCTTGCGACCCTTTCTTTTTTTTTTCTTTTTTATTATATATATATATATATATTTTATTTTCTTTCTCCCGTTTATTCTTTTTTTTTACTCCCCATCTTCTTCTTCTTCCTCTTCCTCTTTTCCTCCTATATCTTCTCGTTGCCATCCCTTTTTCTTCTTTATTCGGTCGCTTACGTCGGCAGGTTTTACCAACCCTTTCCTCCCCACCCTTCTCCCACGCCCTTTTTTGTTTTTCAACGTTCGAATTCATTCGCACGAATAAATCGTCGCATTTTCTTTTTATTATTCTTCTGCTTTTTTTTTTTTCCGTTCTTTTCCTCTCCCTTTCCCGTCCACCCTCCCTCCACCCTTCCTCCTCTTTCTCTTAATCTCCTTCACCCGCCCTCTCGATCATCGTTTTTCCTAAAGAAGATCGTCGCATTTTCATTTAAATCGATCAGATCACGGATTAAACCTTTCATATGGAAATATTAAAATGCCGACCGAATATAAGCAGAATGTGGGATGAAAACAGGGATTTTTATTTGAATGTTAAAGGGTATCTCGGTTAGACGACTTTTCGTACTTTTATTTTAGCATGTATTTTGTAATTTTGTAGTTTTTTTCTTTCTTTCTTTTTTTCTCTTCTCTTCTCTTCTCTTCTCTTATACGTACACATATTTTCAAGTATATCCTTTAAAGAATATATGCAGCAACCGGTGCACGTAGGATACAACATCAGCGTTTACGTTTGCATAAATCTTAAGATAGTCCCTTATTCTCGCTCGATCTTTTCTATTTTTTCTTTTTTTTTTTTTAATCTATTTGAAAAGTATATGACGTGACGTGATATAAATGTTTTGGATTAGTAGGATGAAAAAAAAAAAAAACAAAAACAACAAATGAAATGTTTTTCCATTTAAAATTCGTACGATATAATGAAAATGATTATTATAAAATAAATAAGAAGAAAAAATTGTTGATAACATCGGTCAAACTATTATGGTCGTTTATTTTATAAATAAAATAAATTAATAATTAATATATAAGTCTAAAAGGGAATTATAGACGGTTAATAAATCTAATGAACAATTTATTTAGAACTAGTTGTACGTTTCGTCCCTTACTGGGGACTTCATCAGCAACTTGATCATTTACAGTTCACGTGTCAATACATATTATCTTAATATTATATAATAAACAAAATATATATATTAATTAAAAAAACTAGTTCCAGTCGTTTATTTTCTTAGATATATGAGTATAATAATATACATATATATATATATATATTTTTTATAGTATAGTCTTGTGCGATTCGTGTAGAAAAGCCGAAAAGATTTACGAATCATATAGCGGAATAAAAAGGATCGTATAATGGGTCGGAGGTCACGTCCGATGAGGGTAGAAGTGGTCGGTAATACTGCGGAGTCAAGTAGAGGACTGGCCACGTCCTCGCTACTAGAGAAGTGAGCTTGCGAGCTTGCGAGCTTGCTAGCGCGTAAGCCATTATTACACTAGGATTAGTACTCGAACATTCAGCCGGCCGACCAACCAGCTCAGGGTTCTATATTACCAAACCGAGCTTCTTTCCAACGGCCAATCTCGGAAAGCTTTTCGATTCGTTTTTTCTCCTCACTTTTATTTCTATCCTCCCTGATTTTCTTCCTTTATGGTTTTTCTTTTTTTTTTTTCTTTTTCTTTTTCTTTTTTTTTTATGTTTTTATACATTTCCATCGAACGTTTCTTCTCGTTAAACGTTTAACGATTAGAAGACATTTTCACACTGCGAATTTGTTCGACCCCGCTATCACCTCTTTTTTTTTCTTTTTTTTTTTTTTTTGTTAACCAAGAAAAAAGGATTGACCGAGGAAAGAAAGAAAATATGATATGAGATATAAGAAAAAATGGGGGAATGAGGAAAAAAAATTTCAATTTTCTTGCTTTTCTCTAGATGAAAGTTTGCGACGTGAACATAAATTGGTGGTAACCATTTATGGCAGACGCGAATAAGCGAGTAAGCACTATTCAACGAAACATCATCTACCACTACCACCACCACCATCACTACCATACACGATGGTAATAACAATTCGCGTTTGGAATTTATACGCGCTTAACACTCCTACTATTCGATTCCGAAAGTACACGTTTCACATTCGGATCTTCTACTAGCTTAAAGCTACTAGAGGGCTTGGTTAGTCCTTCCACATCCTCCTTTTAATGCCAACGGATTCCATGAGAGAATGGTAAAACTTCTATGAATTCTCCTTCAACTAAAATGTTATCGAACTTTCTCATAGAATCGTTTCGAGAGCTTTTCGTTAACGCGTTAAAGCATTTATTTACTACCATATCCGATAATGATTCAATCCTTTAACGTTTCTTTTGTTTAAATAAAAAAAAAGGAATAAATTGTTGATAACATTATCATATAGAGGGATTGTTAATCCTTTGTGTAATATTATTTATTATTTCTTTCTTTCTTTTTTATATTTTCTTATATTTTAATTTGATTTGATTTGATTTTATTTTTGTCGGTTTTAGTACGAACAAAAATTATTCCTAGACGAAATTACGCGTATTTCGTTGTATTTTATTTTAATGAAAAATTATATCGTAATTATGAGACACGTATAAGTTCATATTCGAATAAAAAAGAAGAGAAATTGTTTTTATATATAAAATATAATAAATGATATATGATATATAATATCAGGTATCTCTTGTCCGAAATATTTTCTTCGAACACAACGTATACGCTTTTCGAACATTTGTAAAATTATCTTTTCTTGTATTAGAATATCCGATGTATATTATAATACTATATTAAGTATGTGACTTAGATTAAAAAAAAAAAAAAAAAGAACATTAAAAACTTCGTACACCAAAGTAACAAATAATATTTCGTAGGGATTAAAATGAATAATATAATACATATACGTTACATACACACAATATACATTCTAAAACAAAGTTTCTTGTTATTTTCAATGAAAAAATAAATTAAGCAACTCTGTTATGACATTAACATAATTAATTAAATAGAAACGTACAAGTAAATGCGTTGATAAAAGATTTTCTAGTTAAAAATCTTTGCGATACGTTGTCCCAGCCCTCTTCTTTCCCTCCTCCTCCTTCTCCTCTTCTCGTCGTCATTTCTAAACAACTTTTTCCAACTATTGTATGACACTTTTTATTCGTCTTTCGAAAGAATAGATAGATACGCTTTAATTAAACGATCGTTCCAGGAATTTTCAACTACGAGAAAGATCGAATCGAAATTGTTAAAAGTCTTTTGGGTATAGTTTGGAAGGAAAGAAAAAAAAACAAGGGGGAGAGAGAGGGAAAGAGAGGTTGCAAGAAAATAAAACGTTAGGATGAAATCACAGAAGGAAATCTTTTTTGACGTTAAGAGAACGAAATTGTGAAGTTTGAAAGACCCTCTCTCGAAGCTTTAAGCACCGTCGTCGTCGTCGTCGTCGTCGTAGTCCTTGGGAACGTCGTGTGTACTTTAACGGACGATCTTAGCTATTCGCTCGTCGTCCTTCCACTTTTGCTCGTTTTTTTATTTTTTACAGAAGGAGGAGAGATAGTGATAGAAGAAGAGAGAGAGAGAGAGAGAGAGAGAGAGACATCTTCTTTCGTCGGAGTAGATCCCTTGCTAGAAAAAGTAAATTGAATAGATTTCGCGTGGCGTGCAAGCACGAAGAAGAGAAGAAAGATGAGGAAAGAAGAGTAGGAGGAGGAGGAGGAGGAGGAGGAGGATAGGGGAAGGAGAAAGAGGAAAAGTAGGAAAGAGAATAAAAAAACAAAAAAGAGAAGAAGAAGAAGAAGAAGAAGAAGGGGGTAGGGGGTGGATTAAAGAAAGAAAAGGACGTTGTAAACTCCACACTAGTTTTTGTGCTGTGCTGTGTGTGTGTGTGTGTGTTAGTAAAAAGAAAAAAGTACACTTTCCACTGCGTTCGCAAAGAGAATGAGAGAAAAAGTATTGAGATTGGTAGAAAGATAGAAAGAGAAATGAGTAGGTTTCAAATCTTTTTGAAAAAAAAAAAGTAAATATTAAAATATTAAATTGACAATAAACGTGCATAAAGTTTGCGTTGAAGAGAAGATTCGTTACTTATTGGACGTTGGCATTACGACGTCTGAATGAAATAAATTATTTTAATTAAAATTTATGCGATTATTTTCAGAGGTTTTGTTTCCTTGACAGTACTTGTCAGACGTTAGTACGTTGGATGATAGGTTTTGTTGGACGTTTGAAAATTTCTTCTTCAAATACATCATCGCATTTCATAAATACGTAAATAAAGTTAAACAGATATAACACGCGGGGGGTGGTGGGGAGGGGGTGGAGATTTATATATTTATAATATTTTCATTTGATAATCGTATTCGATTGGAATTTAAGGAAAAAATTCTCTTTTGTAATAAAAATCACAGAAACATCTTGTTAAATGGAAACGCTTTTCTTGATTTTTAGAAAAGAACGACAATATATATATATATACCTGTTCGCTACGACACGGACAAAAGGTTTACATTCCGGCATGAAGAAGAAAGACATTGAAAGTCAGGCGAGAATGAGAGAAGATGGAACGTGGGAAGGGTAGTAAAAGAGAGAGAGAGAGAGAGAGAGAGAGAGAGAGAGAGAGGGAGAGAGAAAGGAAGAAAAGTACAAAAAAAATCGAGAAAGAGATGGAATACAACGTGCAGTTTCGTGAAAATGTGCTGCTTCTGCTACGTGTTGGATAAGAATGACGTCCATATTACGCTTGAACCTTTTAACAGGAAAAGTCTTTACCGGGGTTTCTCCCCTTTAGAAGATTTTTGCGATGCCGAGTAATTTTCTTTTTATCGAAAGGAACCTCTCTCTCTCACTCTCTGTCTTTCTTTCTATCATTCTATCTTTCTTTATTTTCCTCACGATTTGAAAAGTCAAGGAGTACAGAGGTACGTTCGAAGAAAGAAAGAAAGAAAGAAAGAACGAATGATCTCGTTTCAGCTTGGGCGTTATTTTCAAAGGATGCCAAAGAGTGTGAAGAAAAGCGAAAGCGTTCACCGTAGGAGACAAGAAAGAAACGGTTTCGGAGATCGACTTTAGTTTCTCGTTGAATCGAACGAGAAGAAAAGAATAGGGTAAAGCGTAAACATTTATTTGCATCGAACTATACTGTGTTTGCTGGCGGATGAATAAAACTGCCAGCTTCCTTTCTCTCACACTTTATATTTCCTTTTTCTCGAGTAGAGAACAAAGAGGGAGGGAGGGGGGGCGGGGAAATAGGTATAAAAAGTTAGTATCGAGTAAGCTCGAGCTTGCTTGCGTTAAGATTCGTCTTGCATTATCCGTGCCGATTTTCTTTCCATTACATTTTCACGTTTCTTTTAGTTTCGATAAACGTTTCGTATCAGCCATGGGACATCTCTCCTTCTCATCTTCTTTCTCCATCTTTTTCCCTTTTTCCAACCCACGTCGAAATGAAATTTGAAAACGACTAACGTGTATCAAACTATTGGACCTTTTCTACCTTTAACAAGAAGAACGATGGAAATTCGCTTTGGATTATTTTCAAGACAGTTCGTGCAAATGGATTTGGTAGCTATTACTCGGAAGTATCGTACAAGGTGGCTAAGATTCAATAAGACCGGCTGACGATCGTTTCACCATCGACTCACGAACGGTTCACCATCGGTTCACCATCGGTTCACCATCTATATTGCTAACCCGAGTTAACGTTCTCAGCTGATGCTGATCGGAATTCGAAATATACCCCTACTGTTACGAGAAACACACTCCTATTCTTATTTTAATCTTTTATCTTTTTTAACTTCCATTTTTTTTTCTTATTTCTTTTTTGTTTTTTTTTGTTTTTATTGAAAATGGTTATTAATCTTTATCAATAATTAATATAAAGTAATGGTATTTTAGAAATGATAAATAATAGTTATTAAATTTATTAAATATTAAAAATGATCGTTTTTTTTGGTATGAGATCGTATTAAATTTATAGGGGAGTCAATATTAGAGTATTTACAATGTTTCGACAAATGTCTTACAATCATCTCTGCGAATAATCGATTCAAGATTCATATTGAATGAAATGAATGACAAGTTCATTGAATCAAAGAACATGGTTTGAATTTTCACGAAAACCACAAAATACATGCAGTCAGTTTCACGTTGAAATACGGGTGGCAAGCTGTGACAATGCTAGTTCACCGAAACTCGAACTATAGTTTCACGTTGTTGTTCACCTGGAATAGTGTACCGGACTCGAGAAATTCTCAGTTAACAGTGCACAACGTCTGACGTCAAAAACCACACCCTTTTTCGCTACTTTCTAGGATATTCGAATCAGTCCAATCTATAATAATAGTACAACTTTTACTATATTTTTCGTTTTTTTTTTCTATTTGAAACAGTAATCAATATTTTTACAAGAGAAAAATATATATTCGACAGTGATATTTTGTGTCTCGATATTAATAATATAATTATAAGAAAAAATTGTAACTTCTTACTCTCTAGAAATATTAAACATCTTTCTATCAAACAATACTAATCTTATTTTCTAAAAATAAAAATAAGAAAAAAAATTATCATTCATAAATCATGATCGTTCGAAAATTATTTTCAATTGCTTAAAAATTATATCTCACGCGAAATTATATAAGATAAAACGTTGTAAAGGATTGATTATACGTAATGAGAGAAAAGGAAGAAAAAAAGAGATAAAGAGAGAGACGCTTAAGGGGGACGAAAAAGCATCCATGAATTTTCTAAGGTTTCTCAGAATAGAAAACAAAAAGCTTGCCCAGTTTTGGCATTCGTAATATAAACTCGCAAAACACGATGCAAGGATTACTATATGTGTGTGTCTCCTCTCTCATTTCTATTATTATAATATTCTTTTTCTTCGGTATTATTTTTGCACGACTCTCGGTCGCGCGTTCGGTTCGTTACTCGTTTCTCGGATTGCGGCGTGTAATTTCGGGTCGGAAGAGCGGACGATATTGTTAATGACGTGAAGGGTGAAGAGGAAGAGAAAGAGAGGGAGAGAGAGAGAGAGAGAGAGAGAAAAAAAGAGTAGAAAAAAGGATGAGAAGGTGGAGGTAAAAAGAAAAAAGAGGAAAAGGGGGGAAAACAAAGTGGAGAGAACGTTGGTGAAGAAGACAACCGGGGTGCGCATCGTGGAAGCCTATTGTAAGAGAAACGGCACACGAGATCAAAAGAAGTGGCACGTTTTCATAGTCCTTACTTGTTCTAGACGAGAAAACCTGCTGAAAAACGAAATCTGGAACGCCACGTTTTCGCGCCTTGTTTCCGTTTAAATTTTGTTTTTCCTCCAGAGAGAGAGAGAGAGAGAGAGAGAGAGAGAGAGAGAGAGAGAGAGAGAGAGAGGGAGAGGAAGAAAAAATAAAAAAAGAATTTTGCTTTTCGTTAGGTCCTTCCTATCTACCTAGTAAAAAAAGAAAGAAAAATATAAAGATAAAGATATGCTAGGCGTGTTAACAGTAGTATATGTTTGTCGTTGATGGTAGTAGTAGTAGTAGTAGTGTCGCAGTAGTCATCTTTCTTTTACAATCCTTTCCTTTTTTTTTTTTTTTTTTTTTTTTTTTTTTTAACTTTACCGCGCGCGTTTGTTCTCATTTTACTTATTATTACATTTTTTTTGTTTCTAGAACGAATTTATATAGGCCAAGCTGTGACCAACGACGAAAATTTGTATCGATGAATTTTGTACTTATTCTTTTTTTTTTTTGATATCGTGTCGTTCGAATTATATTTTTACGTACGTGTATTTGTTATCGATTTATATATATATATATATATATAATTATCTTACAAAATTGTTTATATAATTTAAATATAATGTAATATAAAATATTAATTATTAATATATATAATTATTAAAATATAATTTATAATTTAAAAAAAATATAGATAGAGTTTCACAACTACTGCGAACTATATCAATGATACATTTTAAAATTTATAAAAGAGTTAATGATCTAAGTGTTTCTTTAAACAATGTAAGTCACTTGTTAAATTCCTATCATGGATGTTCGTTTTACGACACAACAACGTTCGGTATTTTTGTGTGGGGTTGGATTGCCTTCGTGGTTATGGTACGACGCCAAGCTAACGTAAAAGGATGATTACACCCTCAGGTGCCGCTCCTTGTTACTTCCTGTATATACTGTACGATAGAACGTACGATAGAGAACGAACGTGTTTCTCCGGATTCTCTAGTTTCTCCTCTCCAAAAAGCATGTATATTTACGTTAGTAACGCTTCCACTTCGAGCATGTTAATACACTTTTCTTTATAGCTTCCCGTGTTAGTGTAAGTGTTATAAATTTTCTTTCAAGAATATTTCGAACCTTTTCTCAAAGGTATTGTTAGTCCTTGAATTACGATTGCGAATAGATACTTACATTGTGAAATGGATTGATTTACTTACGAACACATTTAATCCTTATCTGTGATTTTGTATGTTTTTTATTTTCTGTTTTTTTTTTTTGTTTTTTTTTTAATTTTTTAATTTTTCTTTGTAATATTACGTACTTTCGTACGCGAGTACTTTTTTGAGTTCGTGTAATAGAAATTAATTTGATTTTTCTAAGATAAATCTTAATTGAATTCATTGAAATCAAATAAATATAGTTATAACGAAGAAGAAAGTGTTTTTCATTTGTTTAAACGATAGTATTCCACGTTATTGCATGATTCTACAATGGAACCTATTAATTTTTATCGTTTGTTATCTTTTTTTATTTCTTTTTATTCCAAATGAAATAAAACAAGGTGATAGAACAAATTCGCGATGCGATTTAATAATCACGATTCGGAAATTGCGTTAGTAATAGAACTTACTCGGCATATTGTTCGCGGAATATTTTCATCTATTGCACACGGTGTACATGTATATGTATATATATGTATATATATATATATATATACGTATATTGAGTTGTCATTGATAAAACGTAGGATAACGAAGGAATTTCGTAGGAAATTTTTATAACCGATTCGTTTCGATTATCGATAGAAATTACTTCTTCTTTTTTTCCTTACTATTTTTATTTTTTGATTTTTGTTTTCTTCTTTGTCTTGTTTTGCAAATGACGATTGATTGGGAAAGGGGGTCGGTTTTTTAAAACGACGAAGAGTAAATATTGAAATGAAACGAACGAATGAGAGGAATGAACGAGAACCCGTCCAATATCAAAACGTGCTATTACAGTTGAAAGCAAATCACACGGGATGCAAATTATCAGGCCGTGTTTGTTGAAAAGAAAGAAATAAAAAAAAAAAAAGAAAAAAAAAAAGAATAAAAATAAAAAAAAATAAAAGAATTCACTCTTCCGTCGAGGTAATGCGTTACAAAAAAAAAAAGAAAAATGAATAAACCACTGGTATATATGCGATAGTTTTATTTTAACAAAAATACCAATAAACTCTATCAAAATTGTATATAACATTTATCCTACGTGAATATACGATACGAACATAGTCGTACACTATAGGTCAAAAGTTAGGAAACGTTGAATCATTTGGAGAAACAACGAAAACAAAAATAAACAAGAATGTTTCTGCAATAACCGAAGTACATATTTTTTTTCGGGTAAAGAAAAAGAAAAAAACTTACGAAAAAAGATCGCATTTATTTTTAAATTACAGGTCTGACGTATTAAAAGGCATCCAGGAAAATTAGTTTCACGAGTGTTTTTTAATTAAATATTTTTCCCACCTCTCCTCCCCGTGCCCTTTTACTTTCGTAAAAGTTATTAAACATGACACAAGTAGACAAATTTATTTCCAGTATTGCTTTTAATTGGATGTATATAAATTATGTAACATACAATGGATGTATGAGAAACTATTGAAAATTCTTATAACGCAATTTAGCATGTTAATAATAGATATAAATAACGATACGAAAGACATTACTCGAAAATTAATCGAAATATTAGATTGTTACGTGAAAAATAAAGCAAAAGATTCTAACTTTTGACCAATAGTGTATATATATATATATACATATATATGATATATATACATAGGTAGGTAGTACATATGCGTGTAAAAGAAAATGGTGTGTGAAAATAATCGATAAGCTTCGATCGGTACACGTTGTTGTTGTATGGCTTCCGTAAAGGTCTGCAGATTAATGGTAGAGATAGTTTTCGGTGGTGCGATCGCGTGAAGTATGCCATGGCACATGATCGATAGTTCGCGTGGGCCTCGATGACGTTTAACGGAAAAATAAAAGTAGAAAAAAAGTATGTGAGGATGAGAACTAGCGGGGGAGTAACAGCAGGAGGATGAGAAGGATGAGGGACAGGGGCAGGGGGAGGGGGAGGGGGAGATGCAGGAGGAGGAGGAGGAAAAAAAAGCCGCAGGGACGCGTGACGTACGTTCTTTCGCGATACGCTTCCGTTATTATCGCTTTTGCCGATTCCCCGGAGAATCATGCGTATTGCCATTTTTTTGTTTTTTTTCGAGGATTCAAAGGAGTCAGGTAAAAAAGTGGCACACAAAAGGTACGATAGGGTACGGTACGGTACGGTACGGTACGGTACGGTACGATACGGGTACGGTACGATACGAGTACGATACGAATGTCGCGAGTTAGAAATGATTCGATCTTCGATAAGATTTGGATTCCGCTTTATGTCATCGTTGAAAAAAAAAAAAGAAAAAAAAAAATGGACGAAAAGGATTGTTAATTATCTGGCGAGTAAAACGATCTATAAAGAAAACTTCACGTTGAAAGTAACAATAAAAGTGTTAGTTGGAATATAAGCGTTAAATAATGTTATTAATTTGTTTATCAAAGAAACAGGCAAAAAGGTATATTGCAAATGAATAAAGTAAGCTTTTGAAGGAGAGAGAGAGAGAGATAGAGAGAAAAATCGAACTGTCGAGCAGTAAACTTGAAAATTAGCGAGTTGGAAAGCGTTTGACTTTATAGGAGTCGAGTGGGAAGAGTATTGAAAGTTTCTCAATTAGTAGATAAAAGTTAAACTGTCTCGATGTTTGTGTAATGTTTACTTAATATCCTTCGGAGTCAAAAGAAAAAGAGAGAAATAATTCTTTGACTGAGGAAAAAGTGTATCGTTTCACTAATGAGTCTGCGAATAAATTCGTTAGCGGATAATAACAGAGGTGTGATTGGTAGTGTCAAACGTTGAGGAATGAGAAACGATGTAGAAGAATGAGAGGAATGACGATGAAGAGAAGGAAACGAGGTGGGGGGGGGGTGGTGGTGGTGTTGGTGTTTGGGGGTGGGTTTTAGAACGGCAGGCAATGTACATATGCTGCTGCCGTTTCTCTGATGACGTATGCCGATGATGATATCGACGATGGTGGGCCTGCAAACAGATCATATCTATTCATCGAGGTAGCTCTATTGTGAAAGCTCCGTGCCGCATGGAATTCTCTCCATGCATGCATTCTACCAACCCACCCCACAACCACCACGCCCCACCCCCCCGAACGACGACGGTTTCCGCGTGCTAAACCGTTTGTTAGCGTTCTCGCGAGTACGAGTTTCTCTCCTTCTATTTTCGCAAGTGGTATATATATATATATATATATATTATTGTCTAGAGTAGTCGTCAAAATTGTCCAATTAGTTCCCTAATATCGTAATCTCAAATTTCATTTCGTTTCGTTTCGTTTCGTTTCGTTTCGTTGTTCGATTTTCTTTATCTGAATAATGAAATATTATGTTTTATTTTTTATGAAGTGTTATCTCTGAACGCGAGACGTTTACTCGAATATCTCGAAAAATATAAAACATATTATTGTTGTATATTACGATTTTTTGAATGAGTTTAATAAGATAGCATAAGGAGAGTTAACACTTAACTCGTTTGCATCATTAGTATAATAATAATGGAAAGTAATATCCTTATCAACAATTTAATTGAACATCTTCGTTTCAGTAGTCTAATTATAGTAGTTCTACGCTATTATCAGAATTACTATACTTTCATTACTAATAGAAAAGCTCTACTTCTATTTACTAATTGTAAGACTAGAACTATACGTGGAATAATACGCGAAACAACTAATTTACAAATT
>NW_014569924.1:75431-87335 GCF_001313835.1 Polistes canadensis
TAAATATATTTAAATCGAAACGATCGTTAGTTTTGATAACTATTTTTTGATATCTCTATTTTTGTGCTCAAAATATAGATAAAAAAAAAAACAAAAAAAAGAAAAAAAACAAACTATGCAGGTTAACTCGCGAAAGATACATTTGATTACGTTCGATTATATTTAACTGCCTCGTGGGTGCAGTATTCGGTGTATGTACGACTTTATATTCTGGTATTTTATTGCAGTAGTTACTGCCGTATTGGTCGAACACACTCACGGTTATTGCCGCGTTTCGTTTCGTAACGGCCGCGCAATCTACATTGAAAATTTAGATACGGATTAAATTTAAATTCGACTAGGGACCGTCTTTCTGTATTTAAGTCCGATCTTTGATTCTGAGCTTTGCAAAAAAAAAAAAAAAGAAAAAAGAAAAAATCTCTTACAGCGACGGGCTATAACTGTTATTATTATCATCGTTTTTCTTCTCGTAAATGATCATTTTTTTTCTCCTCTGAATTAAGATTATTCTAAAAAGATAAAAGTAATAATAATACGAGTTGAAAAAGGAAAAAGAAAAAAATGGTTTTACCACGGTTACGTGTTGATAACTCTTGAATCTTGATGTCAGTTATTATATTATTACTTTTGGGAATTGAATGGAATGATGGTTATAAACTTTAGGGAAAGTTTGTATCGAGTAAATACATGAAGTAGTAGTAAAGCTCGATGATTCTGAGGTCGTCGTCTACGGCTCAAGGATCAGCGGAATGAAAGAGCTCAGAGGGTTGGTTTGGCAGCACGTTTCTTAGTCTAGTTTCTCCAAACATCGCATAGTTTCAAAGTTTTAAGTCAATCCCTTCTCACCCGTTCTCTCTTACATAATTTTAGCCGAGAGTTTCACTCTGCGGCAGCATCGTTATCTAATCAACTTGATCCGCGTTATTTACTATTGCATGCGAGCAAGAAAGAGATAGAGAGAGAATGATTAAAACAGTTTGATCTCTTTTTTTGTCTTTTATACATCAAGTAAACGAATCCGAGTTGATCTTCTTCAAAAATTTGTCGAACGTGTATATAAATGGAATATGTTCGAGATTAGTATCTCCCCTTCTACTTTTCATCCTTGTCACCTTTCACCCTTCTCCCCTCACTCTCTCTCTCTCTCTCTTTCGACGAAATCGTATTTAATTTCGTTCCCCATGCATATTCCCGTGAGATATAACAGAGATAATCTCAATTTCGTTTCCCTTATAGAGAAAGAGAGACACAAAAGTATTCCGAAATTTTGTTTCGAAACGAGAAAAAAATGTTGAACACGTTAAATTACATATCGTTGAAAAATTCACCCACCATTCTCCAACCCTCTTATAACTCATCCGTACAATCCAGTAATAGAAAAAAATTTTAATGGGATTATTTTCTTTCTTTGGATAGATTCGATTTATTTCCTATGATAGAAATGATAAATTTGATCTTTAATTTTCTTTTTCTATTTCTCTCTCTCTCTCTCTCTCTCTTTGTTCGTTCATTTTCGTTTCATAAAACGTATCTAGTTAAAACACACACACACACACATACGCACGTACACACAAAACAAACAAATATCGTAGATTATTTTCATTAAAGATATATCCGACTCGATTGTACAAAAATTCTTCTTTTTTTTATTTTTTATATATATAATATTTTCAATACTGAATGAAATCGTGAATGTTAACGTTTATGCCAGAGGCTATTGGTCTCATCGGAGAATCCGGCATTAACGATCCTATCGAGGGATCCGAGGATCGATGATTAGCGAGCGAATTCGTGAACCATTTGCCGTCTGTTTGTTCATTACCAGTTAATGGCCGGGAACTCGTACAAGCAAGAAAATAAAATATCGACTCTCTAGAATGAAAGAGATAGAGTGAGAGAGAGTGAGAGAGAGAAGAGAAAGCAATGACTCGACGTATATCGAGCTTATCCGTGAATTCTCTCAAATATTTGACAGGCAGACTTTTCCCTATGTGTTTGTTTGTCTGTTTATGTGCGTGTGCGTGAACGTGCGTGTGTATATGTCCTATGTGTATACGTGTTTGTCGACAGTACGAATGGTACGTGCGTCAAACGTCGCTTTGCTTGCGAGTGACTCGCGAGGATGAGCTTTAGCATCGGCATTGTTGGTATCACTGATAGCGATGAGGCGAAATCGTGCGTTAATAGCGAACAGTGATCGGATCTTCGTGCGAACTTCAAATTCTCCGAATCATATTCGATTCACTATCACCTCCTCCTCCTCCTCCTCCTCCTCCCACTCTTTCTCTATTCAAATAGCGTCTCTCTATTCGCGCTTGTATTTGTCATGCACGTGTGCACATCTATTTCATCAATTCGGTGTGTATAGGTATTTAAATGAAAATATCTAGTAGTAGATATTTCGCGTCTCTTATTTTTCTTCTTCCTCTTCTTTCTGTTTTTTATTCATTATTTCTTCTTCTTCTTTTTCTTATCAAATTAAAACCGTTAAATTAGCGAATAATTATCTTACTATTTTGGAAAATGACAAAAATAACGTATTGAATTTTTCTTAAGCGTATTTGTATGTATATATAATTAATTGTTTGTTTGTTATAATAATCAATGACATTTTAATTTGAATATTTTTCTTCATCGAAAATACTTCGCGATTTCACGATCTATTTTCGATAGAAATAGAATTAAATATATATTTTTGATCGAGTCTATAATTCGAGTCATCATTATTTTTTAATACGTTTTATTTTCACAAGATTGCACAAGTTTTTACTATTAAAATAGACTTGTCTTTATAATTTCATCATGAATTATAAACAATTGAAAATTGATTCCCTTTTAAATTATTAACGAACAATTTTGTAAATTTGTTAAAAATCTCCTGATAGAGAATAATTATCACCTGTAGTAATTATTATATGTTATATGGAAAAGAAAAAAAAACAAGAAGGGTAAAGAAAAAAGAAAAGAAATGAAACAATTAAAAAAGTCACGTTGCATTAGATTCAATGAATGAAAAATAAAGTCCCTTCTTCAGTAATATATATCCACATGAAATGTGTGTGTGTGTGTTATGTAGAAAGGATATAATTCACCAATAGAAAGTCATCTTTTCTCTTTCGGTAAAGATATCTCTCACTTTTCATGGTATATATGGGGAGTGGCGGATGAGGGGGGAAGAGGGTGTACGTATCCTATGAGAAAAGAAGAAGAAGAAGAAAGAAAGAAAGAAAGAAAGAAAGATAAATGGAAGAAAGAACACGCAGAGCGGAAAAAGCTTGCAGAATTCAACGAACTAGACAGACGTATACCCTACTTCCTACGTACGAGGGAAGTCTGCGTTTAGTAAGTAGTAAGAGAAGCGTATAGTCCGACAGAGAGACCGGTTTTGCCCGGTGTCTGTTTATCCAGCAAAAGGGAGAAGAGAATCGGAATTTACACAGAAACGCCAGACGGTTTTCGGTCCGACTAACCAAAGCGATACTTTACTAACACTCCTGAGATTCAATAGATTCCACTCTTACAAATCTTTTTTTTCTTTTTTCTTTTATACGGTCAATGAATTAATATAATTGTCTAATTTCCGGTATCTATTTCTATAAATTCTTCTAATTTATATATACGTATACCTACATATATCTTTATATTTTTCTTTAATTATCGATTAGATTCGTTAATAAAATATTTCAATAGAAATAAATAAAGATATATGTACGAAATATATATATTTTTGTGCTTCTTTATTTCTCTCTCTCTCTCTCTCTTTCGAATATATATTATAAATAATATATTATAACAAATATACTTTTAAATAGAAACAAACTTTATAATATGTATGTACGTATGTAAAATTTATATATATTATTAATAATCAATATAGAAGGAAATACACTTTCGTGTAATTCGTATACCCTCGGGCGTTAAACGAACTCTTCGAGTTTCTGTCGCTTCATTTCAGATAGGAGATTCGACGACATCTTCTTCGATGCGTATCGAGCCGAACGTAAAGCGTTGTTTCGAAGAACGCCAAGTGACATGAAAATTCGCTTTGCCGGAAGTACCTGAGATGAGACTTTCTCTCTCAAACTGAACCGCCAAATAAGAACAAACGTATTTCTATTAAAGACAGAAGTATTTCTCAAAATTGAACGAGAATTTCAGAAAACGTTTGTTCGATTCCCTACCTATACTATTCTATATTTCAAAAGAGAAAAACCTTTTTCCCTTTCCCTCCCCTCCCCCCGAATATAATAACCGGGTCTTTCCTTCATCCCCGAACGATCCCAACTAAATTTCAAATTTCGTTTCCAGTGTTTACTTTTTCTTTCTTCTTTGTTCTTTTTTTTTTTTGGGGTGGGGAAATTTTTTTTTGTTACCTCCAATCCTCGTTATCATGTTTTTGTTTTTACGCCCCCCCCCCTTTCCCTCACCTACCCACTCTCCTATTGTAAAGTTGTTTTCAGTAGCTTTTATGTTTTAGTTCACGTCACGAACTTTTGTCATAACGTTGAAAATTGTGCGCTTATATACATTTGCGGTGCGATATCAAATGTAACGTGAAGTCTAACTGCAACGATTTAATGTCAAAAGATACGAACGTGATCTATAAACTCGCTAGTTTGCGGATATATTACGTATAAATGTGTGTGTATATATATGTATGTATGTATATATGTATATGATATAACATTATAGTCGTAGATTCGCTTTATAGCCCAACATACTTTATTTTCGAATTACTTTGAGATAAAAGTGGGACGTATAGTAATAACCACGGGTATGCCTCGGAAAATTTTCCTATTCGTTTCAGTCACATGAACAAGAAGAGAAATCATGGAGATTCCTTTCCACGAAATGTTCTCTCTCATTCTCTCTTTCTCTCTCTCTCTCTCTCTGTTTGACTACTTTTACTCTCTTTCTTTTGTCTTACCTCGTTCTAATTAATTCCGTAAGAATTATATGCGCACGTTGTTGCGTTACGTGCCCTTTTAGACCTGCAAGTATATTACGATGTGCACAGTTTAAAGGAATAATTCTAGAAAATACGATACGACCTAGAACTTTACAAAGGAGAGGCTAAGAAGTTCAACTTCCGTTTATAATTGCTTTTCCACTTCTCACTTAATCGTTTCTTATTATTATTATCATTATTATCAATGATCTTTCTTTCTCTTATCTTTTCCTTCTTCTTATTTTTCATCTTATTTATTTTATCATTTTCTTTGATAATCCTTTATAAATAAAGATCGTTAGGATCATTAAGATCCTTTTATTTTCACATCTTTAATTTTCAAGATCTTACTTTTTCTTCTTCTTCTTCTTTTCCTTAATTTGCCAAATATGTATCAAGCTCAATTTCGCATTAATGAAAACTAAGTTGGGTTCTCATTATTTTCAACTTTTCATTAAAAAGGAATACGCCTCTTTCGTGTAACGATTCATATTTTTCTCGAGATAGCGTGTTCTTTTACATTTTTTTAATCTTTCTCTTTATATTCTCCGTTCCAATGCGAATAAAAAACGAGCGATCGTTTACCAAGATTCAATAAATAATGTACTTAGGAGAGAGAAAAAATGAGAGAGAGAGAGAGAGAGAGAGGGGGAACTTACAAGGACTCCATTAAACCTACAAAACACCGATTTAGTTGTACAAGGGGTCCATTAGGACATACACTGTGCAAACAGTAAGACCCAATATACTTCCCAATCGTTTCGAAGAAAAAAACTTTTTAACTTTCCTCGTGTGCCAAGCTCAAAACTTTTCATTCCTGCTCGTGGTAGGATATAAAACTTTTTCAAACCTATCTCGCGTGTTGAGCTGAAAACTTTTCAATCAATTTTTGGTTAAGCTCAATACTTTTCAACCCTTCTAACGTTAGTTAAGATATCGAAGACAAAAACAAACTTCTTATCGTTATTTTATAATAGAAATTTGTTTTGTAGGATCATTAACGTTACTACTACGTTCAAGTTAAACGCGTAAACGCGAAATAAAAGCCTCGTTGTATAAGCACGTTATGTTATTTGAAATTTCATTATTTACAAGAGCAGAGTTAACTTTCGGGAAACGTGCCGTACTTCCACTTTCCAACTTACTTTTGTGTAAGTTAGAGCAGTTGACGAATCGAGTAAACGGCTTGTTATCGTACTACGATGTCTTTGTCAAGGGCTAATATTTAGTACAAACTCCTTGTCCTACGATATGAGTGCTTAAATCTTTTTCAAAGAGTCATATTTAACAATATACAAACAATGCTGAGGTATAACGATTAATTAATGATAACGTTTAAAACATAATTTAAACACGTTTAACCATTTAACAACACATATCGCATAATAAAATAACATTAGATGTAATAATAATAATAATAATAATAATAATAATAATAATAATAATTGTTCTTTAAATAGGTCAAATAAAACGCATCTATTAATTAATCAAATTAATTCCCAACGTATACTTATTAATCTTTCTAGGTATACTTTGTGTAAATTAGTTACTAACACAGTAAAACAACTCGAATAAACAAATATAATTTGACTTTAACCGCAGGAATGTCCAATTCTAAATGATGAACGATACTTATGGGATAATATAAAATACGATAACGAGATTAAATTTGACCGTAATTGAAATCGGTTTATTCGTTTGATGTCGCTTAATATCGAATAGCTTGTATAACATAGGATGGCGAAATGAGCTTCGGATAAGATACAAATAACTCGATGATAATCGAGGGACGGACGGTGGGAGGGAGGGAACAGAGAGAGAGAGAGAGACAGAGAGAGACAGAGAGAGACAAAGAGAAAACGAGAATTGGATATTGGAACAGATCGATTACATTGAAAGCACGTGTAGTGGGAAATGTCGTGCGAGTATTGAGAGGACAGTAAATGAGTAAACGAGTAAGAGTAGGATAGCAAATGATAGGGTTGAATAGAGAGAAAGGGAGACAGATACCTTAATGCCATGGAACGCGCAACGACGGCTTTGCCTTTTCACTATGGTCCTGTCTCGCGACGGAAACGGATCAGGATTTGTCGAGTCACCATATATATAGAGAACTCGAGTGGCTACAGAACTGAGTGAGTGAGTGAGTAAGTGAGACACGTACAAAGAGAGAGATAGAGATAGATAGAGAGAGAGAAACATAGAGAGAAACAGCATGCTGACCCGCCATCAGTTGCCCAGAGCTATATGAAACTCTGACACTGTGCTCTGCCAGGGTTGTAATTGTCGTCCTTTGTCCGTCATACGAGCTTGCGGCGTGAGCGCAGCGGCGAACCGCAAGCTTTGCCGGTCTTCCCTCGAATCGCTGAACCGTGCAGGTATTATCGCATCAGGTGCGTAATCCTCGGTTTATCACCTGCGACATACCCTACCTATCTATGCTACTCAAAATAAAAACTGTTCTCACAAATCCTCCCACCCTCTTATTTATATTTAATTTTTATCTTATTATTGTATCATACATATACATATATATGTATATTCGATTAATGTGTACTTTAATTATAAGTAAAACAAATGATTATTTTACAAGGATTTGAAAAAGATTTGATATTATAATTATAGATTGTTTTTAAATAAAACGATCGTAGTATATTGTTGTTAAAGTATTAACGAGCAAATATCTATCTATATAAGATCGTGTAAATTTTGAAACAGTTACGGATCGATTTGATAGATAAATACTACTTAATCCTGATTAAGTACATCAGTCTTTAGCTCTCAATCTGCTTTAGAACGTTAACGACCAAACCCCAAATCGGTAGGTTCTCTCTCTCTCTCTCTCTCTCTATGTCCGAGCGAGCATTCTGGAATTAATCCAAGTATGATTTGGACTTAATTCGAATGCACGTATCTACATATGTATGACCACCTGTAGCAATGAAAGCTGTCTTCTGAGGTAGTTTGAATCGTACTAGTGAAGGACGAATCGATTTGATCTAAGTGCTTAATATTTTTATTTCTTTCATCAATTTTCATTAGATGGTAAGAGAATCTTTCGGGTTTGTATATCTAATACTATAGGATTTGTTTCTTTTGTTATTAAGACAAAGATACAAAGACTACGGGAAAGAGAATGAGAATGAGAGAGAAGGAAGAACGATCGATCAACGTGTTTCCCATTAATGCGGTCCTGTTTTGGACGTTTATGTATGTATACTGCGAATGTTTCCAGCACGTCGTTACGCGAAATGACCGTCGTAAACGACACAATGTCGGTAAAGCGATAGTCGTCGTATATCTCTCTCGTCTAGGAAGAACACTTGTTCTCGTGGCGACGACGACGACGACGATGACGTCAGTCAGTATCCACGTCGTGTCTTCGTACGTCTTTGGTACGATCTTTCAGCTAGCCAAAGACTTAACTCGTTTTCGTTTAGATCCAGGAAATGCCGAAAGGACAATCGGGGGTTGGGTGAATGGGAGGTGGATGGGATGGAATGGGATGGGATAAAACGTGGATTTTGTCAGATAAGTTTCCAGCCAGCAAGGGTTCATTTTTCTTCCACGACAAAATGATCGACGATCTTTTTCTCTTTCCCTTTCCCTTATCCTTTCTCTACTTCGGACCCAGCTATTTATTATTTTTCCTAAAGCGTTCGTTTCGATTTATTATTTCTATGTTTTATTTCTTGTTTTCTTTTTTTTTTTTTCTTTTCCTCTCTTCGTTGGGAAAACGAAAATTAGATCGGGTCATACGTGTTTCGTAAAAATTATGGATTAAGAAGAAATTGGTTATACGTGAGATGGATTTTGATGATTTTGAGAGATTTCGATTGATATTACTTTGTAGAATTGTTAAGCCTATCGAGACTTACAATTAGTTTTGATGTTGATTTTAACAGAAATAAATATCTATCGAATAAATTCTATTGTATACGTTTAAACGAAAAAAACATAAATTTGTATTCAAATGAAATGAATCATCGAAGATTGCGATAGCTTTTTGAATAACTTTTGAAATGAAAAATATCAAGGAAAAGCTTCGGGGGCTTATCGTTTTGTCGGGAATTTTTTTTTTTTTCCCCAACACGTCATTCCATTTTGGAACAGTGACTCTCTCTCTTTCTCTTTCTCTCTCTCTCTCGTCGACTTTTGCACAGATCTGGAACACGAATCTCAAAATATTTGAAAACTTTACCACCAAAGCGAAGTACCTACTCTCACGTTGGCCGGCGAGTAGAGCGCGGTTAGCCACGAAAAGTTGCTAGTTGTATAATGACGAATGGTTTGCGTACAGTCGTCAGTTGGATAGTGGTCGTACTGTTACGTTACGTCACGTCACTCCTATCACTAGTTACCAGTGTGTAATATCCGTTTTTTGTTCCAACACACTTACATCTCTGATAAATTTTTTACGAATTCTCTTCCAAACGGAGAGTCATATATATATATATATATATATATATATATATATATATATATATATGGTGAAACATTTAAAAAAACTGTGGTTACTTTGAATAACTCTGAACATCGTTATTGGTAATAGAAATAAATGTATCGTATATTTGTTGAATAAACGTGTATTTTATATTTGTTTGATTGCAGGAAGAAAACTAACAAACGTCCAATTTGATTTAGACAAATTTTTGATTTATAAAATATTTAAAAATAAAAAATAAACCCTCGTACAATCCTGTTAGTAATTTAGAAACGTTTGCAAAATGGAGCGCAAAAAAATAAAAAGTATAACGAACGAACGTTCCATTTCGTTCTTTGAATAAATGATATATGTTTCATTTATTTATCGTAGAATAAAAATGTAATTGTACTTACTTGTCTCCGGAATTCTGGTATCGTGTGCGACTAGAAGTTGGGCCGCAAGGGAGGCCCGGTGACCTGAAGTACTTTCGGCAATGCACTCGTATCTGCCGCTGTCTTCGGGCTTAGCAGAGGTTATCACGATTTTCGATCTCCGCCTGTAACAATCGAAGAAGATTTTTCGATAGATCGATAATAAGATAACGATAGAAGAAGATTCGGTAAGAATCTTGAAATGGTTTAAACCGATATGGGGGAAAGTAACGATTATTAGTTCGAAGAAAATCGTTTAATTTTATAGGCAGATAAGTTTTAGATAAAGGGACAATCCTTTGTTATATCTTTCGGATTTATATATATATGATATTATATCTCTGATCGAATGATTATTACTTTTCGTAAAAGTTAATTCGATCTAAAAGAAAGAAGTTATAACTTTAAATATAATAAGTAAAATTAGATAAACGATAGATTGATTCCATTAATTTACGATCTTAAATGTCCCTTGAGATTGTAGAATAATTTTTACAATTGAAAATTATGATATTATTATAAGTTAGATTCTAGTTTAGATTTAATAACGTGCTAGACGGTAAAGTTGTAGTATTATTAAGTTATTTATATTTTATATAGCAAAATATAATCTTCCAATTAAATTTTCTTTTAATACAAATCATCGAAACGGGTTTGTAGTTTTCTACGTAACTTAGTTTAATTGTTGGCTTATCGAATAATAACAAGAAAGATAGATGATAAAATGAAAAAGGAGAATGATGAAATCCTTGACTCGAGTAAAAGAATTACGAATGAGAAATTGTACTTGGGTAGTATGATAAAAGGGATAGATTAATTTATTGTTATTATCTTTCGTCTAAGTGAAAATTGGAATAGCACTGGGTTCTTCTTCTCTCTTTGAAATTGCTCAAATTCTCGAAAAAGATTTTCATGAAGTTCGTGAAAAGCCAAAGTTTTCTCTTTTTCTTTCTACAGTAGTAAAAGGGAAATCGGAAGGAATTCGAATATCTTTGAAGTAAACGTTCGTAGAAATAAAAGCGACCTGAAATTTTAAGTCCTCTTACAAGCCTGTTAGAAAATTCCTTTTTCTTTTTTTTTTTTTTTTTTTCTTTTTTTGCCGAGAAAGAAAGAGCCAACGAATTGAAACTTTTTCGGGAACAACTTTTGTCCGCGAGGGAAACTTCGACGGTGAAAATTATTACGAGCATTCTTGGATATTTGTTGTTGCGCACACCGACTACGTTTTTTTTCTTCTTTTTTTTTTTTTACACGAAATATATTTCCTATGCTAATATTATGTAAAACATTCTATGTTCTTGTCTCGTGTTTGTGGGAGTGTTTTAATACACGCTTACGCACGCAAATGTGTTTTTGTGTGAGTGAGTGAGTGTGTGTATTTTAAAAATATATTTATCCTTATAAATATTTATTTTTCATAAAATTATCATCATCATATAAATTAAATCCATTAAATTACTTGCATTTGTTGTTATATGATAGTTTTCAAAAATAAAAGAAAATACAAAAATTGAAATAAAAAGTAAAACTTCGATCTTCTTCTCTAGAAATTAAGTGCTTTGATTGGACGATGTATAGTTGTTTTGATTGGATAGATGGGGGATTAATAACGTGAAAGAAGTTCTTCGATGTTTAGAAAAAGAAAGCAAATAGAAAATACAGAAATATATATATATATATATATATATATAAGGGACGAAGGGATTGCTATGAAAAGATGAGAAGGTGAGTTAGTGTCTAGAGAAACAAAAAGAGACGAAGTTTGTTATAGTGGTAGTAGATAATATCGACTGAGAGAAAGTTCAAGTAAAAGTACCTCGGTGTAGTGCCACGATTATAATCCAATACTTTTGAAAACCCTTTAAACGGACACGAACTAATGAGTGCCGTGTATATACTTTTAGTTTTGAAAAATAAAAAAGAGCTTGGTATAGTAAGAGAGTTTATTTAAAAAAAAGATTGAAGAAATAAAAAAGCAACAAATATAATTTGATACGTTATTTTATATAACCATAACGCGTAACTAATTGTTACATTTTTATTTAATTATTTATTCAGAGAGAGAAAAATAAAAAAGATAATATGAATTTTAAATTATT
>NW_014569924.1:87415-98928 GCF_001313835.1 Polistes canadensis
CATAATATATTTTTAAATACATTTCTAATGTTTCCACAACAAATTTATTCCAATAATAATAATATAATAGGAAAAAGAGTTTAGATATTAATTGAATGTAGCAATAAGTATTCACGAACTAAAGTATTCGAAAATTTATTGTCTAATATTTTTCATTGTTCATATATAAAGATATATCTACATATATATATACACGTCAAATTTAGTATTCATTTTCGCGTGTTTACAGCCGATAGTATATCCTGAATCGTAGTGAAAGGAACGATAGAGATATACAAGAGAGAAATGGTAGGTGTGTTCGTGTGAAAATGAATGAGTGAGTGACTCATGTGTGTGAGAGAGAGAGAGAGAGAAAATGAGAATGAGAATGAGAGTGATAGTGAGAGTGAGAAAGAGAATGGTCGAGCAACGTTAAAACGGTATAAAAGGGACATAAAGAGCGACCGTAAAGGGGAAAAACTTGGACTTAATTCCGCGGCGTGCAAATTGCACACGCCCCACCACTTTCATTACCCGGATTCTACCCCCAGAAAAGCGTGCAGGTCGGTGCCACCCCAACGAACAAAGAGGTAGTTAACGTTTGCGTTCAAAGCTCTCGCTTTCGCCAATAATCTTTCGATTTTTTTTACCTTCTTTCCTTCTTTCTTTCTTTCTTAATTTTTTTTTCTACATATACCAAAACTTATATGACAATGTTTATTGATGAAATATTAAATCGTTGGATAATTTCTTTCTGATACGGTGGCTGATATTTTGTATTTATCTTGAAAAAAAAAAAAGGAGGGGAAACAAAATTTTCACATCGAAACATTTTTTCAACATTTGTCAATATATGTATATAATTAATTGAATAATATATATCTCTGTAAATTTCTGATTGTATGTATTACATTTAAAGTACGACATAATAGAATACAGGGTGGTATTCTTAAAAATTCTCTTTGGTCAATTCAAAAATTCAAATTATTTTTATCTGTAAAGTATTATATCGTTCAGATCAATTTTTCTAATCACTTCTCTACCTAAATATTTTATACCTTTATATCTCATTGATATATATATATTTAACTATGATTTTATTTCGAAGTAACAAATTATATTCAAAATATATTCGAATTATATTCAAAAAAATAAATTTATGTGTATCGAGTAATATTACACAAATAACAGAGAAATAAGATAAAAAGTTAAACAAAGTACGTTCAGTATAGGATATCTTATGAAGGAGAAAATTCTTTCTTTCGTAAGAGTACGATAAAGATAAAAAGAGAGAGAGAGAGAGAGAGAGAGAGAGACAGACAGAGAAAGGAAGAGAAGGAAAGGGAATTCCGAAGAACGTGACAGCACGGATGCGAGGATTCACGTTTGAAATTATATCCGGCTCCTTTGGCTCGCTAGGGTATTTACGATTAAGCTTCTCCTCGGCATGCTCCGTTAAACTGGTAGACTTTCTCGTAGCTTGATGTTAGAGAGAGAGAGAGAGAGAGAGAGAGAAGGATAAGAAGAAGAAGAACGAGCGTGAAGAAGTTGTACGATAAATAGAAAAGTCTTGGCCATCGCTGACCTCGGTGAATCGGTTCCAATTTAAGGAGGGTCATCCTTCCCAGCTCCCCTCCCCCCTCCCTCCCCACCGCCACCCCCTCTTTCTTCCATCCACAACCAAAACCAACCAACGTTATCCCTTCTCTCAGCAAAAGGTACCCACGGTATCTTCCTTTTCTACTATCGTAAAACTTGCTACTCCGTTTAGTTAACTCTCTTTCCTATCTCTGTCTCTCACAGTGATTTTCGTAAAATCAAGGAGGTGCCTGTTACAGAACTCGAATCTTTTGGCTTTTCCTCTTTAAAAAGTAACTACTTCGAGTTGAGAGATTTGCTCTATCTACTTCTTCTTAGAAACTAGTCTACTACTTTTTGGTTTGTAAGTCATTCTACTCTTTCAAGTTAGTCACTAAAAGAGAAATCTTACTTCAAGTTTCTGAGAAAGATTAAACATTTACTTTTCCTACGTTTCTTTCATTTTTTTGTTTTTTGTTTATCGTACCTTTTCTCGTAATTTTATTGGTTGATTAACCAATTATATTTTTAACCTATACTTACAATTTTATCTTCTCGTATTCTTTCGTCATGAATAATTATTACAACGATGAGGATTTCTTTAAGTTTACATGAGAATATACGTCTGGGATTGGTGTAAAACTTATTCTTAAGATTGAGATTATTATTTGAGCTTTAAAAGTTGATAGCTAATCCGAATGTTTTTTCATCGTTGAAAATGATAATTTAAAAAGGTAACAACAAAAGTTATCGAGTTTAGTCAGATTAAAATGATACTTTTAACATATAGTTAATAAATAAATAAATAGATAGAGATATATAGGTATAGTATGCTAATACTTGAAATAAATATTCTACGAGTATGCACTCTCTCACATCGGATAAGTTTGAGCTCTTCGAGTGAAGCTGTAGCTTTCGATGGTTCCCCAAAGTTATTATATTTGCTTTCACGGAGGATGACGTTTTAACGGTACAGAAGAAATAGATATCTACGATCGTAGGGAAAAGAGAGAACGAATGAGAGAAAAAAAAAAAGGAAGAAAAGGAGAAGAAGAAAAAAAAGAAAGCAAAAAAAAAAGCAGAAATGGAGAAAATTCAACGAGCGATAGGTGGTTTATCCGATCGATAGTAGACTTTAAAGGAGAGAAACGATGAACAGAGTCGAAAGCTCATCGAATGTCCGACGGAGAAGGTTTTCCTTTGACGGTGTTTATCGAATATCATGAAAGCAAAGCTTATAACGGTGTCGTTCCCCTATTGGATACACTATATATATAGTAATAGATACTATACTAACTCTACTCATACCATAAGAGTAAGCTGAATCGAACTGGGAGTTCAAACCATCGACGACTTTGGGTGTTCCACTACTTTCGGACATATTTCGTTGAAAGCTTGTCAGCTTTTATCGAAACTATCGTACGAACGAATCGTATCCTTCAACGACATGCGAACGAAACTGCATCTTTCTCTCGCCGTATTTCCAACAGCAAATTTCTAATCCCCCGAAGGGAGGAATCCCTTAGGATAGTATTTCTCATGGGTATACCTTTCGCTTTCCCCTGTCGTCCCATAAGAAGGAAAAGACGAAGTGAAAATCATCGAAATTCTTACACAGATCGTTTTCCATTACTAATTTCACTTTTGGGTCAAAGGGTTTCAAGAGACTGCGATACCTTTGCCTAGAAGAAGTAACGAGTCGTGCAAAGATTTAACGATGTGGAATCAAGAGAGAGAGAGAGAGAGAGAGAGAGTGTAATAGTATTTTAGTTGAAATTTGAACGAAATGCAATACATAAATAGAAACATACTTTCTCTCTCACTCATTCATTCTTACTTTGACTCTCCTTCTAATTGATTTTTTTTTATCTTTCTTTTACTCTTCCTTTTACGTTCCTTTGTACATACAGTGAGTCACTAAAGTATTCGTATCTACACAGAATATAATTAAAATATAATTAATATTTTTGTCGGTTGTATTAGGTTAATAAAACTATTCTATATAATGCTTTTTAGACGCTTAGATATATTCAGTTGCAATTATGTTGCATTACATTAAATATCAATTGTTTAAAATTGACAATGGAGAGACGAAATATTTTCATGATATTTAAATTACTACAATTTATCCTCCTAATGATTCAATTTTAAGTGACATACTTAACTAAACGTTCGTTGTTTTATTATACGATAAATTTTCTCATACGAAAACTTTTGTCATTTAATTAATTCATATAACGTAAAATCTACTGTAATAAAAATTCTCCCCGAGAACGAAATGAACAATCCTGTTGGAAATGTTCTACCTTTATTATCAAAGATAATTATTAAAAAGTTACTCGATACTATGATAGAGTAAAAAAAAGGAAAGAAACAAATCAAAACAATAACATAAACGAAAAAGTAGTGCTCATCGAATCGTTCATACGTACTTTGTGCATCGTGTTCTTCTTCGTATTAGATTGTCTGTCATCGTATTTGACAGACATTGATTTATATAGCATAGAGTCTTTTAGTGATGCATATAAAAGTTAAAAGAACGTATACCAGCCTGACAACTTTTATCATCACGAGTAGGAAAAAAAGATATCTTTTTTTAATTATATTATTATATTTTCATAGATGAGAGAAAAGGGGAATTATTAAAAAATATATGTAACATATTAAACTTATCGACACTTCATTTAAATGCTTGTTAAAACAAAATACATATTTTAATATAGAATAAGTCTTTAGCCAAAATTAGATAGTGAAAACAAAATATTTTCTTTCTTTTATTCTGTGAATGATGTAAATTTTATTTCCATATTTTGTTGTCTTACAAATTACAGAATTCGATCATCATATACATATATATTACATAAAATATATTTAAAAAATTCTAAAGATCGAGATACACCCTATATAAGTGCCTATTAAGCTGAAAGTCTAGACGTAGTGTGTCGATTTTTGCCAAGGCACCAAATTAGAAACTCTCTGCTTCTTCAACCCTCCACTAACCTCTCTTCTTCCTTTCCTTGTCGCTTTCGTCTGCTTCTTCTTCTTCTTATGCTTTCTCGTACCATACACACACACACACACACACATATACTCTCACACAGATCTTCTTTTTATTCTTTTCATCCACTTCTCGCGACTCGTAAATGCGAGCATGTGAAATTACTTAAAGAGGATGAAGAAGAGAGAAAGAGAACTCTACGAGATCATTTTCTTTTTTTTTTTTTCCTTTTCCCATTTTACTTTCCAAAGAGGGTTATATTTATTCACGTCCCTTAGAATTTCTCGATCATACCACGAAACAAGGTGGTAACAAGGGATAGACTTTCGGTTAGAGAAGAGAAGTCCGTTATATGTTTCGGATGAAGTTAAGGGTAGTAAATTGGTTTAACCGTCCAACGTTTGGTCCTTCTTGCAACAAGGAAATTGCGTAACCTTTACCCATGGCTTAGGGAATTCGAAGGTTTGCTATGTTATTATGGGGGTCTACTTCCTTATGGGAAACCGCGTAATTTCGAGAACGTCGGCCTTGGCTGGCTTTCGTTTTGGGTTAATGGAAATATTAATCTATATATTATAACCAGACGACGATAATAACAAAAGAGTTTAATGAACTGAGTTTTCTGAAATTGACTTCAAAGAAATCAAATTTGTATTTCGAGTTATAAATCTAAAAGCACGTGTATATATAAATATATCATATATGTATGTATTTATATTTGTGGTGTATAAATGCACGACGCATGTATTGATCTCTCTCTGAAAGAAAACAAATTAAAGAGAGAAAAGGTTTATTTAATTCGATCGCGTCAACGGTTTAGAAATAACACGATCATCTAAAGTATACTTACGCATTACGCGAAACTTTCTAGTTGGATCGAATAGAAATCAATAATTCCATTTAACTTCCATCTTGTTTATGAAAGTTTCTACTCTATGCTTTAGAAATGGGTGACGGTAAGTTTAAATGATATTCGACACACCGTTTATAGTTAACTACGCTAGAGCTTTCGTATAAATGCGAACAAACTTTTCCATAGACGTAGATATTTGTACATATGTACAAGTATTATATAGGCACATATATATATATATATATATAAATACGAACGAAAAAACAGGAGGAAAAATTAAGGGAAAATAGGGAAGGTAAAAAGAAAAAAAGATGAAACAAGGAAAGTCAGCAAAATTCGTTTACTACGTGTAACGTGGAATTAAGCGTCGATCCATTAAACTGCTCAGAGATATCTTTCTTTTATTCTAGAAGTGCACCGGTTCGCGGATTAAACGCGACTGCCGAGTTAATGCTCCGCGGTTGCGATAATTCAAGGCGAAACGCGTTTAGCGGAACGCAGCTGTGGTGATTAGTATCGAAGTGTGGCCTTGTTCATGTACATAACTATATACATACTTATATACATACATACATACATACATATATACATACTATACGTACGTACGTATGTACCTAGGTATTATAGACGTGTAGAAACTTTTCGAGTATTTCGTAGGATCGATCACAATGACGTTATCCTCAACGAGATATCAATGAAATATGCTACAGAGGAAATTCGATTATTCTTTATACGTTCTTCGTAGAGAATAATAAATCATATCATAGCGAACTCGAAGGGGATCCGAAGAACGGATTAACTCAGATTTACTCTATTTCCCATTCGGAATGAACATTAATAGTGTCTTAATACTTACAACCATCACATTCAGTTCAACTTTTACACAAACGTATTCTCACAAAATTGTATGAAATAATTTAAACTTAAAATCAACCTTATATCAAATTGGAAAATTGTATTTCTTCTATATAAGCACATACGGTTAAATAAGTTATGGTATTACCTTACGTTTTAATTGTTATTCAAAACAAATCTTCGAAATAATTGAAAAATCTTAATGAAATGATCTTAAAAACGTTTAACATACGTATCCGAATAAAATGAACGAATCCTACGTTGAAACTTCTTTATATATTTTTTTGTTGTTCCCTCCATTGTTTTCTTTTGTCTATCCTTTAATCGTCCACTTAACAAGATTGGAGTAAGCGTTGACAAAAAATAAAAAAACCAAAAAAAAACATATTCGTATGCGAGTACTGCGACAGGGACTTCCCCAGACTCTCTCCCGAGCATTACTCCCTACGAGTAAAAAATAAAACGTCAAGTAAAAAATGCAAGCAAGAAAGGAAAAAGCGAAATTATATTATTTTTTTTTTTTCCTCGTTACGTTATGTTTCCCCTTTCTTCTTTCGTAAATTTTATTTTTTCTCTACCACGTTACTACTACTACTACTATTACTACTATTATTACTAGGTTTATTTCTATTTCTTTTCTATTTCTTTATATTATTCTCTATCTATCATTTGTTTATCTATTTGTGTCTGTCTGTCTTCTGATTGTACTATTTCTCTTATGGAAAACGGACATTTTGATATCACCATAGAGAAAACGTGGGATGCTGTTAGGCGTCCCGACGCTGGTTGGCGCCTTTGCTTGCTTGCTTGCTTGCCTGCCCGGGCATTACGCTTAATTTGCTTTCTCGGTTCTTCTCTCTTTCTCTCGGCAGACAACACTCTTTGCTTCTCTTTTTTCGCCTCCTGGCAGCAGGGCTTTAAATGAAGTCGCGATGAAACGACGAAACGAGAACTCGAAAGAGACAGACGAGAGAAAAAGAGAGAAACAGAGAGAGAGAGAGAGAGAGAGAGAGAGAGAGAGAGAGATAGATCCTTCGTTACGGAACGTTACTTTAAACACTAGAATTTTCCTTTTACTTTTTTTTATATCCTAACTTTTATTATTATTCTTCGTTTCTTTTGTTTTTCTTCCCACACCTATAAGTTACCAATTCACGTTCGTTCTTTTCTTTTCACATTTTTATTTGTTCCTATTCTTTTTTTTATTTTTTAGTTTATTATAAAGAAATTTCAACCTTTCCCCTTCTCGTCCAGATTTTTTAAACGAATACAACTGTTTTCTTTTAGATTTTTATTAATTTATACAAATGCATCTTTTTTTAACATTAAGTTGTATCGTATACAGGTAAAACTTTGTATTGTACGTTAACCCCCTTCCACGCTACCATTCGACACGAGTTTAAGCGTCCTATATGGAATATCAATTAAAAAAAAAAAAAAAAAAAAAAAAGATAAATCGTTTTGAAAAAGAAAAAAGTATACGAGTAACTATCGCGAGAGTAAAGAATAGAACGTACGTTCAACGTCATAAATCAACGGTAGTGATTACGAACGATATACGATATTACTCGAAGTAATTCGACAAAGAATAAGAGAGCGAGAGAGAGAGAGAGAGAGAGAAGGAGGAAAAGAAAGAAACTTCGAAAGAAGAAACGAAGTAGAAGCGAAGATTTCTCTTCTCACCAAAAGGGTGATCCCAAATTTGTGGCGAGTAGGACGCGACGCGTGGAAAGTCGATGGATGATCGTCTTGAAAGCAGATACTAAGGTTCCAAACTACTAGCTCATGGACTAACGTTGCGAATGTCGAGAAGAACTATTAGTC
Organism: Polistes canadensis; assembly: GCF_001313835.1. Taxonomy (NCBI): domain Eukaryota; kingdom Metazoa; phylum Arthropoda; class Insecta; order Hymenoptera; family Vespidae; genus Polistes; species Polistes canadensis. The sequence goes on from NW_014569924.1 coordinate 95,503, forward strand.
TTGTAATGGAAACAGCATGTCGTGGATAAAGGGAGTAAGAGAAAGCTAGGTTACGTGTATACGAGTAAGAAAGAGTAACAGAGAGAGAGAGAGAGAGAGAAAGGGCGAGACAGTAAGAGAGGCCCTTCTGTTTTTCTTCCATCCAGTAGATGTAGTTAATGGTCTTCTTTTGGATGGCTGCCTGCCTTGCCGAGTTAATGCTTCTGCTGCCTGAATGGGTGTCTCCTTTTCGTTTCCTCTTTCTCTCTCTCTTTCTTTCTTTCTTTCTTTATTTCTTTCTTTCTTTTTTGAGTTCTATTCCTTCCGTCTTTCTTAAGGTCCCCCATATTGTCCTTACGTTTCGCTTTTCTTTTCCTTTACTTTCAAGGTTTTTCGTCTAAGCATTTTTTTTTCTCCTTCCGTCCATTTTCTAAGAAACATTTAGAACACGGAATGATCGTGTAGTATATAAGAAGAAATGATAGTAACTTTGGTTGAATAGAATCGAGATGGGGTAGTATGCATGCCTACTTCTTCTTATTCTTCTTCTTTTTTTTTTTTTTCTTTTGCTGCTTCTTCTTCTTCTTCTTCTTGAGACAACGGAAAGGAAAAAATTAAGTATGCAATTTGATCTTTTAAAATCGGGTTACGTTGGCACGACGTCGTAAAACGCGAACTGGGGCTAGACAAGGCGACGCTTACTTTGCTAGCTTGCTATCTTGCTTACTTGCTTGCTTTCTTGCTTGCTTGCTTTCTTGCTTGCTTGCTTGCTTGCTTGCTTGCTTGCTTGCTTTCTCGGTAGCCAAGAGACGAAGAAGAGACTCTTAAACGAACGCTTGGGACTAATTTTAGTCGCGACAGCTCACTCTCGCATCACCTTCCCTCTTTCCACTATTCGACGGCGATATTTTTGTTCGGTCCGATTCTTCTTTCCACTTTCGATCGACGTAAAAAGAAAAAGAAAATGAAAGAAAAAGAGAGAGAGAGAGAGAAAATGAGAAATAATTCGTTCTTATATCGTATCTTATTAAATATATTTGTAATATGTCAAGCTGTTAGAAAAGTTATATCTTATTAAGTTATATCTTATTTTGTATTTTATTAAAAGTTGAATAGTATTAATATAATAAAGAGAAATGAAATTTAATAATAAGAAAAATATTCTAAGTGTTAAAATATTTTGAGTATCGATTAAAATTTCGTAAAACAAATAAGGATAAAAAATTAGAATAATAGGATAGGTTGTAGAAAAAATTTCAAATTAAATGAAAGTATTACGCGTGTGTGTTTAATTTGTGTCCGATTTAATAAGTCTCTCAGTACAGTTTATTTATTAAGAAAAAGCTTTCACCTAATTATCGATTCGAATCTATATTCTAATATCAATAATATATCGTGAATTGAAATAATTATTGATAGAAATTTCGTAAGACAAATAAAATAAAAAAGTTAGAAAAGATATATGATGATAGAAATTAACGAAATTTGAGATCAAACGTAATATTACAATCTCCGTATCTAATTTGTAAAACGTTATTTTAGCCGAAGGGTATGAGTATCTAACAAGACTTAATCGTAAGAAAAACTCTAGTGGTACGAACGGGAAATATGTCGGACGAGAGTTTGGTTGAAGTTTTGACGCGAGCACGTGGACTAACACGAATGGATTAAGCCGATAGACGTGGAGACGCATCGTAGATGAAGGGAAAACAGTATCTAGACGCGTACCCTAGAGGAATGTTACTAGAAGAGGGAATGGTTTAGAATTCAAGCCCGAGGGATCTCAACTTCCGTCGTGGCTTCTTCTTGTTAAGCTGTAAGGATTTTCCAACGTGAATCTCCGTCTCATCAAGAGACATCAAGCCTATGCTTTACACTTATGTGTAATGGTATTAACTCATTCTCATTGTAACGTAATAGTATATATATATATATATATATATATATAGTTATGTATGTGTACAATTTCGTTCAAACGTCTAGCTTGTTCACTTTCTCGATTGATTTATCTATCTATTTATCTATCTATCTCTTTTCTCATCACTTTTTCTTTTACCTTCGCGAAAGGCTATAAAACATTTTGATAAGCGTCGACTTGGAACACTGTATATACAATAATACAATATGTGATACATTCTACACACGTTTTATATATATATGTTACCGTCTAAGCCGGAAATCAGTCATTGCTAGTAATTCCTCGGTATTACTATGAATGAAAAGAGCCTTCAGACGAAATCGGAAATTGAAAAATTCTTCCAGTTTTTCCTAAGCATCGAACATAATACTTTGATATTCTATAGAATAAATATATACAGAAACTAATATATACATATATAAAATAAAATATTTACAGAAACTTTTCAAAGAAATATCAGAGATTGTGCAATGCTATAAATTGTACAACTTTGCTATTTCTTTGAAAAGTTTTGGTCAATATTTTTTATACTAAAAGTAAATAGATTTTAATGAAACTTATATTAAATTAAAGTATACTCTTTTGTCTACGCGTAGAATACTTCTGTCGAGTTATAAATTGATCTGCAAAAGTTCATAAAATGGCAAAGAATGCGATACTGTAAATTGTGCATCTTTGCAATTTCTTTGAAAATTATATATATTAATACTAATAACTCGTAATTTCTTTGAAATAAAATTAAAAATACTACAATCGAATTTCATTGGAATTAAACCTTTGAGAAGGATTAGAAATTTTTCGGAGAACACTTACTATCTCTCTCTCTCTCTCTCTCCCTGTTGGTTTTCCTTTTTCTCTATTATCTATTTTATTATTTTTTTTTTTTACTTTCTTTCTCTCTCTCTCTCTCTCTCTTTTTCTTATTCGAGTTTCTCTCATAAGGGCGCATGCTTCAGGGAAAAGAACCTTTGATTTATGACGCCGCTTTTCCCAGTTGCCACTAGCCTTAAAGGGCGATTCCCTGTTCGTCGAGGCGAGCTATAAAGGGTGAGGAGAGAGTGAGATTCTAAAATAATACGGCCTCGACGACGATAGAAGAAGCTCGGTTGCAAGCGCAGGTAGTAGTCAAAAGCTTTCCCGTTTCTTCCCTCTTCCATGCTCACCGGGTTATAAATACTGTGACCCATCAATGGCGCGTCTACCGTCATTCAAACCCAGAGAAACCCGTAAGAGAGGGGATGAGACTTCAACAGGAGATCCAACAGAAGAAACAATAAAACCTTCTTAGAGAATTTACGTTTTCACTATTACACACGCGCACAGATACATAGATACATACATGTATATGTGTACATACATTCTGTTTCTTTTTTTCTAGTCTCTATTTTCTATTCGATTTACATAACTATTTCATTTAAGTTTGTATCTTTCGATTCTAACGTAATCTTTCTTTCTTTCTTGTTTTTTTTTTGTTTTTTTTTTTTTTTAACTAAAATAAGAAACTCATCGAAGAAATAATTCGTACCCTT
>NW_014569924.1:99413-101550 GCF_001313835.1 Polistes canadensis
TTTTTTTTTTTTTTTTTTTTTTTTTTTACAGACGTGGTAAATCTACAGGGAACACAACTCGAATCTCCTTTCTCGTTTATTTTCTTTCTAACTTTTGTCAACGCGATCGTTTTATCGTATAAAATGTAACGCTCTTTTTTACTTCGATAAGAAATAAAAACAAAGAAAAATTACGATGAAAAAATATTTGCCAACAAACAATTTCCTTTGTTATCTCGATGGGGAAAAAAATCAAACGCTAAATAATAATTAATAAGAAACAAAAAAAAATAAACAAATAATAACGCGATCTAATTGACGTTCGTTATTTAATTTCCTTTTCATCAATGTTTAATCATTACTTTTTCTAGAATATAATTTCAATTATTTACGTCAAGAATGTGAAATATCATCGTTGTCATTCGTATAATCTTTAATAATTAAATTATTTAAGATTGAAATAAATGTTTGATTGTTTAATTTGATCACATATATCGAATAAACGAAAATAATGTGATGCTTACAATGTAAGTTAGTTGTTAATATTATTTAAAAACGTTTCGTTTCGATGCTATGTCATTACCATAAATTGTGAATGAACCGATCTATGTATAAGTATGTATAATTAGAATATTTCGTTGTGACAACAACGAAGATGACGACGACCAGACGACGACATGGATGATACCAAATACGCGAAGAGGATAAAAGCATAGTTTGCTTATATCGTTCCTGCCATGTACTTTCCCTAATTAGGCTTGGTTAGCTTACCAGCTATAATTAATTATTAATCCATGAAGTACAAAGGCATCAATCTATGTGGCTTCTCTAACCACGTCCTTGTAAATCCCAACCCCTTTCTATTTCCAACGGTTTCACCATTGTCAGAACGAACCATCGCGAACGTTAGCTACTTCCTCTGCCTTATGGTGCTTAGAAAGACGCTTGAATATCCATTATTCCTCTTCCTCGTTCTCGTTCTAATTGTTGTTATTATTATTATCATCGTCATCATCATCATCAAAGAAATAACGTATATAATACGTATATGATTTCTAATTTACATTATATTTTATTTTATCTATCTCGTGTTATACATTAACTATCTTGAAATTATTTTATCTTGTAGAAAAATTCAACGATTTTCGAGTAAAAATAAAAGAAATAAGATTGTAATGATATATTTAAAATATTGAAAGAGAGAGAGAGAGAGAGAGAGAGAGAGAGAAAGATTCACACGTAATTTTATTATTATTGATAAATTTGATGTGACATTCATTCGAGCCAACCAACCCCTTTTATCATTTTTTTTAAGGGCAATAAAATAAATTTTGACCGATAACGTATGCAACATTCGTATCTTATTTATTTTAATTAATATTACGTGTAAAATAATAAATGAGAAGACAAGATATATATATATATATGATTTGTCCCTTAATTAATTATCGTCAATTAATTAAATTAAGAATGAACGTTGATAAATATATCACTTATTTAATGAATCTGACGATTTTCAATCTTGTATTCACAACTAATTCTCTTATTCGAGTAATACCAACTAACGTTTCGTATAGATATGTATTTCACTTGAATATCGATTTTCATCTACAAGATATATGCATACGTATATAATACATATACACGTTAACGAGATGAAACAGGCAACACGTGTGATCACATATTTCCAATTTTTAGGTTTCGAACGCGCAAATTCTTTGCGAATAATGCTTACATTGCTTTGATAAAAGGAAACAATTGTGTGATGCTTTCAATTCGTTTAACGAAGATCAAAGGTAATAGAAATACATCGATACAATTTCACGCAACCCATGCTATCTCTCTATTTTGTTCTCCTCTCGTTATTTTACTCAAAAAAGAAAAAACACACACACACACACACAGGCACGCACACAGAGAAAAAAAAGGATCGTTTATTTAACGAGAATCGAATACGTTTAAGGATTAATTAAATTGCTTTAATTCTACATGCTTTTTGGGACAAACCGATATGGCTCGTACAAAGTCTTCGTTATCGTATTTTCATTTATATGCATGTACAATTAAGCATTTTAGTTTTTTTTTAATTTAGTTTCTTCTTTTTGCTATATTTGTTAATTCTCTTTTCTTTTTTTCTTTTTTTTTTTTTTTTTTTTTT
>NW_014569924.1:102340-114206 GCF_001313835.1 Polistes canadensis
GTACACATGGTAAAGTGTGCGATATAAATATCAACAAATTAAATTAATTATATTACAGACACATCGATATTTTATAGTTTTCACATAAAAATATACTTGAAATATATTCATTTTTTATAATATACATTTTTGAAATATATATAAAATAATCTTTTAGATGTGTTATTTAGTACACGTTTGTTTTAACAAAATAATTTCTATTTATTTTTTCTAACGGACTTTCTGAATATGAACTTATACAAAATACGAAATACAAAGAAATGCGAAGTGTGCGATATAGATATCAACAAATTAAATTAATTATATTACAGACACATCGATATTTTATAGTTTACACATAAAAATATATTTGAAATATATTCATTTTTTATAATATACATTTTTGAAATATATATAAAAGAATCTTTTAGTTTCGTTATTTAGTAAACGCGCATTTAATTTAACAAAATAATTTCTATTTATTTTCCCGTAACGCGAATTTTCGTAATATGAGTTTGTATCGAAGTACGAAGAGTGGGAAAAGGTTCGGGTTTCTAACAGTAGACACGGTAAAGAGCGTGATATAAATTTACCACGGCGTAAGGTTCTTACTCACGCATTTCTAAGCGATGTCTCGTAAGCTCGGCGCACCCTTGCTCACTCTCTCTCTTTCTCTCTCTATCTCTCTCTCTCTTCTTCATGTTACTTAGTATTCTTCTTCTTCTTCTTCTTCTTCTTCTTCTTCTTCGTCGTCGTCGTCGAGCGTATTTATTTAGATTCGCGACAAGGTCCACCATCTTTTCTTCTTCTCTCGAGGATGATGACTCACAACCTCTTCGCGTACGCGTGCGACAAGAGGAACAAGAACGAAAGTAAGAGAGAAAGAGAGAGGAGAGAGAGAGTGATAGAAATCGAAGTAGGATTGTTTGTTAGACATACATATATCTTCTCTAATAGAATTTGAAGAATAACTTTGATTCCTCTCTATTATTTTTTTCATTTTGTATCTTTTATTTCTAATTCGTCGTGCTTGCCAAGATGTAGTTTAGATTTAAATCCGTTCGTTTGAAAAAGTATCCTTCTTTTTTATCTAACCGATCATCTAGAAATATACCATGACCGTTTGAGTATTAATTCGACGAAATAACAACAACAATAAAAGCAACAGTGGGGAAAACAACGATTATCGCAAAGTACTTCTACAGAAATAAGCTAAAGAAAAATATTCGATAATTCAATGAATAATTTAAATTTAAATAATCTAAATAATATATTAAAAGTATCTTAATCGAGTGTCAAAGGAACGTAATATTGAAAGAAACGATCGTTTCCCGATGAAATTCTAACAATAAAGACGACGAATAATATCAATTTCTGTGGTCAGTGAAGTTAGGAAATTCGTCTGATTGAAATAGTTAGAAGCGATTATGGTTTCTTCGAATAGATGTGGTAAGATAGATAGATAGATAGATAGATAGAAAGGAAAGAAAGAAAGAAGGAAGGAAGGAAGGATATCGTTTGGGTCGAGAGTTTCGGTCAGTTTCGATGGGCTACTGCTGTTCGATGATCGAAGTAAAAAAGAAAGGGATGAAAAGAGGAATAAAAGAAAGAAAGAAAAAAAACTAAAAAGAAGTAAGAAAGAAAGAAAGAAAGAATAACTTCCAGGCGAGACGACGACTCGAATTCTCTCTGGGAAGTCGTCAAGAAAGTACTTCGCTCGGCGTCTTTTTCGTTAGATAGGAGGAGAGTGGGAGTGGACGAGTAAGCGAAAGTGCCGGCCAAAGTGGATCTTCGGTGGGCAAAAAAGCGGTCGAGGATCAGGGTAAGATAAAGGGGGAGGAGGGAAAGAAGGAGAAGGAAAAAGAAAGGAAGAGGAGAAGAAGGGCTGGGGGTGTGAGGGGGGGGTGGACGGGGGAGGCAGGTGGAAGTAGAAAAGAGAGAAAGAAAGATGAGTGGGGGTAGAGAGTGCATAGGTGGACAGTCGCGATGAGAGTAGCATGACGCTTGCTTGGTTCTTGCTTCTTGACGAATCGGGGTCTAACTGCTATATATGTGTGTATATATATATATATGAGACGAACTAAGATTTTGAGAAAGATCGTGGCGTACCAACCCCTCTTGGAAAGCAGCTCGATGCCGAGGCAAGCTCCGACGAGTTGGAGAGTCGCAAGCGAGTACTTGAAAAAGCCCTTCAGAGGACTTCTTCACCGTCGTGGTGCTACTTCATCCTCGCTAAGAACTGTACTGGAATTCTTATTCCACCTTTTTCCCCGACCACCCTCTGAAAGGTGGGAGCCAGCCAGCCCCCGAGCCCTATTCCCAATTCTCTCTACTTTTATTTCTTTTTTTCTTTCTTTTTTTTTTTCACTTACTCTTTTCTCTTGTTCACCCCGATCGCAAAAACGGGTTGGTGTAGTAGTTGGTACCTATGGAGTTACTTACTCCTAGTCGAGACTTTTGTTTCCGATAGGATGGGTCGTCTCTCACAAACTCGAACGATTTTTCTTTTTTTCTTTTTTCCCCGTCCCGTGTCTCTTTGTATGATACAAATAAAAAAAAGAAAAAGATCTCTCTATTCGTTCGGACGATTCTTGGCAGAAGTACCATAAGAAGAGGTTGAGATGAAATATTTCTAAAACGCGATAACGCGTGCAACCAACGAAATCGTAATTGTGATAAAAATATCTCTGACGAATATATATTATCAATATATTATGTTACGATTTATGTTAGAGAATTTGAACAGATTGAAAGGAATAATAAGATCAACAAATCCTGAGAAAACCCTAATAAATATAATATATATATATATGTGTGTGTATATGAATGCAGTACGTGAAATTGAAAGATACTCGTGGTAAAGTCGATTTAAAATAGTTTCATTCGGTTGGTATTCTCTCAGAGAATAGAATATCGCAAACACGCACATCGAGTGTGTGACGTCTGACGCCTCGTCATGTTGGAAATATGAAATTCATATTTACCAGACGTATCATGGAGAGATCATACGTATCCATATATAACATGATACATATAATATATAACTAAGCCATATTTCAAACGTTTTAAACCAAGTAAAATCGAGGAAATTATATTCTTAACGAAAAAAACAAAGAAGAAAGAAAAATAAATTAAAAATAATTGATAATAATTTGACATACATACGTTCCTGTTCATATTTTAAAAGAAAAAGAAAGAAAAAAAAGCATATCCAAGTTGTTGATGTAAAAAAGTAAAAGGAAAAGTAAAAGTATAAGTGAGAAAAAAGATTGAAATGATGAAAAGGAAGCATTTTCATTTCTCCCAATTCCACCTCCCATAAATATTTTAGTTTCGTCCTGCATGCAGTAAAGGGTGTACCGCAATGGTATTCGTCTACGATGTGTCGCGATTCCTAGCGGTGGAAAATTGCCACTTGATATCCTCCCTCTCCCTCTCTCTCTTTCTCTCTTTCTCATTCTCATTCTCATTCTCATACGTTCGAATGAATTCTCGAGCTCGAGTTCGAGTTCGAGTTGGTAGTCGTAGTCCAGGCTCGTTTTCCGCGCGAAAGAGCTTACCCCGAAGGATAAACTTGCCGATATGTCGGCAAACCGTTGGATAACTTCCAAGGCGCGTTACGATCTAAGGACGACGTTGTCTGAGTAACAGAAGGTTCGCATGGATCGAAAGTACCTCTCCAGGAACACCTTGCACGTCTCTCAGGTATCAGCTGCGGCAGATCCCTGCGGCAGAAACCCTTCCACTTCCCTTACCCTTCCCTTACTTCCTATCTTTCTTTCTTTCTTTCTTTATTTTTTTCTTTACGAGGAATGAGAGTCAAAGAGAGATAGAGATAGAAATAGGAAAAGGGTGAGTAAGAGAGGAAGAGAGAGAGAGAGAGAGAGAGAGAACCAACTTAATCGCGTTTGGCCAGCTTCCAGTACACGAGTTACCGGGAACGAGCGGAAGCTACCACCACCAACCCCCATCGTAGTAGCAACTGTTATCCAAAAACTACCCAGCACCGTTCTTACTTCACCTACCACGTCCTTCGCTTAATCGTTAATTCTCCTCTTTCTTTTTTTTCCCCCCTATCTCTCTTTCTTTCCTACTTACTTACTTACTTACTTTATTTTTTGTTCCTTTACCTTTCTTTCTTTCTTTTTTTTTTTTTTTGTTTCAACTACTCGCTCTCACACACCCTTGGTTTATTCAGCACACTAAATGCAATATTCCTTTCTTTTATTTCTCCCCTTTTCTTCTTCACTTTTTTTTTATCCGTTTCTTTCTTGGTCAGCCACGAACACCACCACCACTCACTCATTGTTGCTTTATTTGTTTTTTCTTTCTTTTCTTGTTCTTTTTCGTTCTTAAGAATCATCCTAATTCTATGAGTGGTCTATTTAAATATATTAACTCTCGTTAGAATGAATATTTCTTTTTAATTTTCTACCTTTGCATGCGAGAATTTCATGTAAATAAATTGTAAATAGGAATTTAATGGAATATTGATTTATTCTTGTTTCCTGTTTTTTAATTATTTTCTAGAAATAATTAAGAATGAAAAAGAAAGGATATATAATTTATCCTTATCGAAATCCATTAATTATATCATATTAATTACAAATAATATCATGAATCGAAACGTGATACGTAACGCGGATCAACCATACAAATTCGTGGTAGACTTTCTATTACAGGTTTAACGCATTTCCCATAATTACAGTAGCTTCGACGAGATATTAATTTTCTAAATAAACTGCATCTCTCTCTCTCTCTCTCTCTCACACACACACACACACACACAAACTCTCTCTTAATATCTCTCATCATATATTACAATGTAGCCGATAAAATTCGATTCCTCGATAAACGTCGAGGAAATAATTTTATTGCGTCGTATATGGAAAAAAATTCGCGCCACCTTCCTTCCTTCCTTTTTTTCTCTCTCTTTTTTTTCTTTCAAATAATCGATGGGTACTATTATCGAACCCATATCGTGCCACGTAGTAACGAAATTCGTTGTTTGTGTTTCGGAGAGTGATATATAATTTCTTGTTTTTTTTTTTTTTTTCTTTTTTTATATTTTTATTTTTGATCCTTTAATTTTTGTTTGTTTGTTTCGTTACGTTTTGTTATATTTTTTTTTGTCGTTCATCCATTTGTATTTACTTCGAAAAATCGCGAAAAAAAAAAACATATATATATACATACTCGAATATTATACGAGCGATCATGTGTAAGTATTATGTATATACGTTCCTATATATAAACACACACATATATATGTATATAAAATATATATATTAGTGTGCGTAGAGAAGGGTTATATATACGAATACACATATTTTTCCATTCGATTTGTTTTTCCATTTTCCCTACGGCATTCTGGCACCGAACGGCCGGCACGGCGTATCCTCGATGCAGAAAAAAAAAAAAAATACACTCTATTCGTTGTCGGTTATATACATACATATATATATATATATATATATATATTTTTTTTTTCTTTCTCTGTCTATCCCTTTTCCCTTCTCCGATAATAGGTTAACGACCTAGTCCTTTTTCGGTTGAAAATTTCAGGGGAAATAGAATATCGGTTCTCTATAATTTCGTGGCAAATTTTATAACTCAACGGGTGATGGTGGTGGTGGTGGTGGTGGTGGTATCCCGTTTGCCTTCCTCGTATATGCTGCCACACTATGTATCCTCATCCAAAAGGTGTACCTACGTGTATCACGGATTTTCAATTACGATGGCATTGAAAATTCGCTGGATAATCGATGACGAAACCGGAGTCAAATTATATCCCTTCCTCCTCCTCCTCCTCCTATTCCTCCTCCACATAGGGTAAATGCTAGTAGTACCATTTCCAACGATGGAGAATGATGAAAATCGTTTAGTCTATACATATATGCGCGCCTATGCGCCTGTTCACTGAGGATATACTGAAAATGATCCCTGATTCCTACCCAGGATACGAAAACTGGATTTCAGAGATTGGATTTCCTTCCTCTGTGTTGCTATACATTCATACGCAAACTTCTATTGATTATATTTACGTATCGCACTATTGCACTCAAGGATTGCAATATTTATTTTTCAATACGTGTTAGAAATATTTTTCTATAATAATAATAAAAAGAGTAAGAAATATATATTTTTAGGATAATAACAAAGTTACTCGATTATCAACGGGTTTGATATATATATTTTTTTTTTCCGGACAACAACGTTTAATCGCTCTTATAGGAAAGACAAGAGAAAATAATCCAAATGAAAAATCGTTTGTTCGGGGAGGGTACCTTTGCCAAAATATGGAAAAAATACACTTTATCGAGAAATAAATATGAGAGATAGTAGAACACAGAGAAAAAGAGAGAGAGCATATGCAAATCTCAACGTTTTCTCTATTCCTTTTATTGTCGGCGATTTAGCGAAAGCTCAGAGTATCCGCAGTGCGTAGAGGAAAATCCCGCTTGTGCCTCGCGTAAAGTTGCCCGAAGCCATTCTATGCCGTTGAGAGAGAAAGAGAAAGAGAGAGAGAGAGAGAGAGAGAGAGAGAGAGAAAGAGAGTAGTGGAAGTTGTAGGAGAATGAGGAAGTGTGGGAGGTAGCGTATGTATGTACGAGCTTTACGATCGTACAACCACCACCCGGACATGAAGCTTCCAAAGAACCAAACCCGTAACGAAATTCGAGTAGAAATATAAGCGGAAAAGCGTGTTAGGTTTTTTTTTAACAAGCCAAACCACGTCTACAATTCTTTCTTTCTTCTTCGATGATAATAATGATGATAATAATAATAATAATAATAAAAATAATAAAATAAAAATATATGAAAGAATCTCTAACGCGTATGTACTCTAGTTCGATGAATAGATTCAAAATGGTTTCATTTTATTATAAATTTTGAAATTTAATTTTCTTCTTGCAAACAAATACGTAGATTGCATAGATATATATGCATATGCATATTCTCCGACAAAATACCGGAAATTAATAAAATGAAATAAAAGAAATTCGAAATATTCGTACGTGTAATATATGAGTAGATTCAATTGAGAGAATTTAATAGACGATCGTCGAGAAAGAATGATTTGAAAATTCATTTAAACGATTTCTCACGTCCGAATTCGTTCTATGTATTTTCATTAAACCGTCTAGCGAGTAGGTCTGTGTCGTGTTCATAGAATTTCTCATTTAGTACACGTCGGCACTCTATGAATGTTTTATTTGTTTCGTATAATCCTTTCGTTCGGTCGAGGATTAATAATAAACGAGGAAGAATTTATTCTATGTGTATATATATATATATATACATTCGGTACCTATACTATCGATAGTCCTCGTCCGGACCAATTAAAATCTTTCATACGATAAAATATTTCGCTTAGAGAGAAAAAGGAGATGCCATAGTGTATATTGTTCATATACACGCGTATATACATCCGCGTTATGTAAGAGAAATGTACAAAATATAATAACTTGTTGCACGCTTTTCAACCGTAAATCGATCTATGTATGTATGTATGTATGTATGTATGTATGTATGCATGCATTTATTCTGAACAAAAATACATTAAAGTACGCGTACCGTGCACTAACGTGTACAGAACTCTTCTTATTGGATAATATTTTTTTGTTTCTTCTTATTCGACATTACTCGTAGGGTTTACCCCGATGTATCGATAACAATATGTCTTATTATACGTCGTAAAAGGTGAGAAACAGGTGAGCAAAATTTACATAGGATAAAGAAGGAAAGATAGGTGAGGGTGGTGGGTGAGGGTTAGGACAGTGGATGAGGGGAAAGGAAGAAAAGATCGAAGCCTCCAAAGATTAGAGCTTCTTTCGTATCGTTCGCAGCAGCTAAAGCTTCTCTCTCTACCTCCCCTCCCCCCTCAAACCCTCTTCTACCTTCTCCTCCTACTCGTCTACTTCACCTCAGGCATTTTTGCCGTGAATTTTTCAAGCTTTTCGCGAGCACCATTACGCCAACCGCACGTCACGTCATCCGTTATCCGTCATTTAAAGAAAATTTTTTTTCTTTTTCTTTTTCTTCTTCCTCTTCCTCTTCTTCTTCTTCGTCTCGTTTTCTCTCTCTTTCTCTCTCGTTTTCTCTACAGTACGAAACGTCATTCAAGTTCCTTCGTAGGGTTTCGTAAACGAATCCGAGTCGCGAGAATACTATTACACACACCATCTTCGTCGTTTTTTTTTCCTCCCTCCCCTGGTGGTGACGGTAACGTTATTTTAAAACGTCCGTACTTTATAGCAATTCCATGGAAAAAAGAAAAAAAAATTGTATAAACGACAGGTAGGAGGATTAATGACGTTAGAGGAGGAGTAAAAACACTTATCGTTTTATGAAACGAAAGCATTTATTTTAAATACCTTCTCGAGCATTAATAACAAATATGTTTTTTTTTTTTTACATATATAACATATGGACAATTTTGATTACGAAAATATTTCGAACAAAAATAATACCGAGTCCAGCACTGAGTATTTTGATATAATATATATATATATCCGCGATGGTAAAATTAATATTTATTTAAAATTTAATCTTTTTCAATATTTTAAAACTTGGTTTATATTAACGATATATGTATAACGATTTAAAAACATCTCAAATGTACGTATTATTTTCTTACAAATAAATTATGACTATTTTTAATCGAGATTTATCAAAAATAGCTTCATTAAATTTATCCACAAAACGTTCAACATATAAAATATAAATAAAATAAATCGAAGTAGAGAGAGAGAAAGGGAGAGATAAATTGAATTGCTAACGAATTATACTCTTAAAAGCACTCATCATTATCGTTATCTCATCATAATCGAGTTAAATTCTCTACTACAGATAATACGATACAAACCTGGATGTTATTTTTGTCGATGATTTGTATCGAGAATACAGAGAGATAGAGAGAGAGAGAGAGAAATGATTCATGAATCGTACGTTACTAAAGGCTGGAAAAACGGTAAATCGATGAAATTGACCAACCCCTCAGCTTTAGGGTCAAGTCCACGATCTATTTATTTCTCTATCTTTTTCTATCCCTTTTTTACCGGCCCCACACCTTCTTCCTTCCGCCCTTTCGTCAGCAAGCATTTCCATTTTCTTTTCCGATAGATTCCTGGACCCGATTCGCTTGGATAGCACCGTGTTTGTTCGCAAATATTGATGCCAGGAACTTTAGCACTGTGAGACAGGAACGGGCATTTGTTTTGGCACCGACAGCTGTCGAGGAGACGCGATTGGAATATAAGAGAGAGAGTGAGAGAGAAAGAGAGAGAGAGAGAGAGAGAGAGAGAGAGAAAGAAAAAAGGGCCCCAACACGCGCCTTTGACTGGTCAAGTGTAGTGAAAGCAAATCGTTTATTCGTATCGCGAACTCGATGTAACATTGATAGGGATCAGGGATAGAAGGGTGGGGTAGGGGTGTGTGGGGGGGGTAGAAGTCCTATTTTGCTTCCTGAAACGTTCTCTTTGCATTTTTCTCTTTCTCTCTTTCTTTCTGTCTGTCTCTCTCTCTCTCTCTTTCCGTCGGTTTTCCTTTTTTTAATTTTTTCAGTATAGATAACGTTCTTCGCGAAATTTCGTTCGTTGACCGTTCTCTACGTCCTCGTCCGTTGAAAGAAAAGAGAGAGATGATAAAAAATTGATTAAAATTTTTACCCCTTCATTCCGAATGCTAATTAATGTTTTTTCTTTTATGCATTTTTCATTCTTTACGTTGAATTATATACTCTAGGATACGACGCCGTGGCATTTACCCCTGTTATACGTCAGGATCAATAAAAAAAAGAATTTGTCTGATTTGACGCGCGAGAATAATTTCGTTTTGTTGTTTTTTTTTTTTTTTTTTTTTTTATTCGAAATTTAATCAAATAATATTACAACATTTTCAATTTGCGAAAAGCTACTTTTTATCTTTTATGCGCATTGGTAACGTTGAAATGTGTCAAGCCATATGAAAATGTTATTATACTTGAATATAACGTCGACCTATTTCGAGATATGTCGTGTAATTAGAACCGACGTAATATTTGTAACATTCTTTTTTTTCAGTTGTATTTTGTATCTTTTTTTGTTTTTTTGGTTTTTTTTTTTTTTTTTAATTTTAATTTTTCCTCTTTCTTTTTCTTTTTTTTTTTTTTTTTCTCTTCCTACCGCACAAAACGAGCGAAGCTTCCATGAAAAGCATTGTAATACGATATACGCTATAACAACGTTGAGTACAAATTCCAGTGGCATTAATAGCAGTCGTTAACAAACCTATTAATTAACGGACATTGGATCGTTTCACATTTTATTTTACGAATGTGCCATACGATATTCAACCTATGAGGTTTGGTCGGTTTTAATAATAAAATTTTTCAACAAAGAATAAAAGAAAAAAAAAATAATTATAGAAAAGTAGTTAATAGATAGAAACATATACGAAAACGAAACGAAAATATTTTCCCCCTCCTTCCACGGATCTGATTTCGTACTCGATCAGTAAGTAGATGATTAAGGAAAAGAAAGAAACAAGAAAATCGAAATAAGCATCAAGTTTTTTTAAGAATTATTATCTAATCGGAGACTCTCTCAATGCCAATATAATTTGCATTTCGATTAAACATAGCTATCGACGCATCGTATCTTCCCAGTTACTGCTAATTAATTTTCCCCTGATCGATTATTCTTTTGTTTTCAACCCCTACGTATCATGGATATTACGTGTGTACACTTGCGACCAAGCAGATAATCGTTGACACTATTATTGTCGCAAATTTGCAGATATTTAATGAAGAGTAGTAAGAGGAGATGTATGCATATAATAATTATATCGATCGTTTGACGATACTCTATTAAAATGTTTCATCTTATAAAATATTTCTATACGGATAAAGGGCTAATAGAAAGAAAAACCTTAAAAAAAATAAATATATATATATATTTCATTTGAATGCATATTAACGCGCATTCGTAGAGGAAACAAAATATAAATAATGTATAAATATTTTCTCACACACATCTCCCTCTTATTATATAAATGATGAAAAATATATTCCATTTTACTCTTTTTTATAATTTAAAATAAAGTAATTAATATAGAAATAGATATGAATATACCTAGTTATATTAAGAATAAATTAAATGCATGAATTTCGCAGTAGACTGGCATGAATATTGTATATATATATATATAATACTAGCATGCGCGCGTAGTACTTTATATCATACGTCCTTGGGTTTCGTTTGAATTCTTTCATCCTTCCGTTTATTTAATTTTGATTTTTATTTCATTTTATTTTATTATAATTATTTCGTTACACTTTTTGTTCGTTATTTCTTCCTCTCGATGTCATTCACCATCGTTTCTCGTATAATTAAAATTTCCTCGCTGGAGGAAAAAAAAATCGCGCTTTTCCAATTAGTATCAACGGGGTTGGGGTGGGGTCGGGGTGAGGTGGTTGTAGGTAGAAACGAAGAGGTGGAGGTGGAGATGGTTTGCTCGCTTCACTTCGACGAGAAGAAAATTTTAGAGCAGTAAAGTGCCCGGGTTTTCTGATTGTCTGGGAGCAACCAGCACGGGTTCCTGGCTCGTTAACCTATTAACATTTTATTACTACCAATCTTTTCGTGCAATGAGTATGGCCTGCAATGGACGAGGAAAAGTACTACGTACGCTTCCCGATGTAACTAACGTGGAACAGGAAATGCAACGAAAGAATTAAACTTTCTACAATTGAGACTTCTCTGCATTAGTGTTAACTATTATATTCTTTTTTTTTTTTTTTTTTCTGCATTTGTAGACTGGGAAAAGAGTCAGAGAAGATATAGGATAAAAAGATCCGATAGAAAATGAACAAATAATAATAATAATAATAATAATTGAAATAAAA
>NW_014569925.1:0-28214 GCF_001313835.1 Polistes canadensis
GTATAAAATCTATCATACTTTCGACATCTCTATTCTTTCTGTTACCATCTTCTAATAAACCTTGTTACACCCACACTCTACCAGAAATTAACATMWTASAGTCCACTAGCCTCTCTCGCCTATCTCCTTGTATTCTCTCAGCGCATCTCTTCTAAACCTTTTAATTTCCTATTCCTTGAATCCTCGAACACTCTATACTTCTTATGTTTATACTAATTACTTAGTGTTTTTTATTACTGTTCAAATTTAATTATTTGCTAATTTGTTTTTTATATGTACGCCTAAGAAGTATAATTTCTTACGTTTGTACATAAGTACACACACCCGTGTTCTATTTCTATACATTAAATCACTTAATTGTAATTTCTTTTTTATTTAACACGTTGACTGCTGTGTAAGTCACTAATGACCTCAACACAACCAATAGTATATTTACATAATTAGAATAAATATCGATACTGATAAATTTTGAAATAATACTATTTTTTGTATAAGGATAGAAAAAAAATAATGACAGAGAACATCCAAAAATAATTTTATAATTAAAAGGAAACTATGGATGACATGTAAAGACATTTTTCTATACGTAACTGCCTAATGAAATGCTGTCTTCATCATCAGAACATTTAACTAAAAACATTTCTAACCTTATTCTAAAATCGGAAATTAAATAATTTTTTGAGTTATTTTCTATTTCTATTCTACTTTTTTATTTTTTTTTATATAAGAAACATCTAATTTCGCGGGTGCGATCAGCTGTTTGCGTAGTGACGCTTTTCGGTTTGACGCTCTATATAATATATATACAGGGTGTCCAATATAAGAAACATTCAAAAAAAATAATTTTTTTAATGTTTTTTAAAGATACCTTCATTTTTTTAAAAAGCACTTAGTATTTTTGACTTGACATTATTATAGCCAATAATAATACGAATTTAACGATATAGTATATTTGGGTCTTTGGATGACCTTATAAGCAAAGAAATGAAGATTCCAGCAAAAAATTATTTTACTTGTCGTCGACGAACAGAATGCGAAAGAGCTTTTAAAAACAAACAACTAACTAATTTGTTTAATTAGAAATCTTTTTACTTTACAAAGGACAACCGACCTCGTACACTACATATCTCTACAAGTGCATTCCTCAAAAATACAAATGTTATAATAGGAATAACGAACGGGAGGAAGAGAGAGAGAGAGAGAGAGAGAGAGAAAGGTACAGAGTACCATTAAACAAATTTATTTAAAATACGTAAAGAAAGAAGAAAGTTATGCAAAACAAAATTTATGACTTTTTTATTGAGGGTAATAAACTTCTCATAATAAAAATAAGAAATTCTAAATAACCTACTTCTTGCAATATCGTAGGCTTGAATGACATTTTACAATATCTTTGACGCAAAGAGATTTGATATAATAGTTTTGCACTTTATTTTAACGTACATTTAAATCCTTGGTCGATTCCCCTGGACTGAGCAGTTGCAACTGACCGAAGAGAAATTTAATAGTCAGGAATATCTTCAATTATATGTAAGTTTTTAGGGCATAAGGTGAATTGCGATCTCGCACATAATTGTTTTAAAATTTCTTCAGAACTTCTAAGTCAATAGAAACCATCCTCTGTCATACATATTACAACTGCCAATATATTACGTGAATTATCTCGCCCCTTGTTGACGGCAGGAATAGGATCACATAATTTTCATTATTTTTGCTTGTATTTGTTTGATTTTAGAATCTATTTTAGCTTCACTAGCATTTCCAATTTTGAAACAAAGGAGGCACAAAATATCCTTTTCATCATCTTTAATAGCATGGCGACAGAAGGTATGAATTTTTTGACAACACTTTTAGCATGCAAGTACATCACTCGTTTCTTTTAAACAAACACAACAAGTGTCAGAAACGGAAATCTCTTCGTTAAGCATAACTTCATCATGTTGGTATAATCTACTATCGACTATAGTCTCATCCATGTTTTCAAAAACAGGCTTTTTTTCTTGCGTAATCTGATTAGTTTTACCTGTTTCCATTGTTTAGAAGCTTTCTAATACTCTTTCTAGTTCCTCCTCTGTTTTTGTCTTTTAAAATATCTATCGGTAGAGAAGACGTTGTGGGCCCCATTTTAGATTTACACCAAAAAAGAGTACCGTATGGTGTTCTTTCGATTCTAGAATGATAAGTTTTATTTTTCATAAATTGAACAAAACCCAGTCCTTCACTGCAACGGTCTATTTTGTTGTCCTGCATCCAAGTATCAAGACATCTTGATTAGCTCTTTTGACACTACCTTGGCTTTGTGATTGGCTAGGCTTCCGATGAAAGATCTTCAGTGCTGGCCAAAATTCCTTCAAGCTGGTCACTAAATTATTAGCAAGTTCTCTACCATTGTCAGACTGTAATTTTAATTGCACTTCAAACATTAAGAATATGTTGAGTAGATTCTTGGATACATCTTCAGCTTTTTTTTTGACATAAAAGACTTAAGAATCACAAATTTTGTGAGATGATCTTCCTACACCAAAATAAACTTGAATTCTCTATCCAGCTGAGTCTGAAAATCAATAAGATCTACCTGAATACGGGAATTAAACTCGGAACTAATCAGAGATCTCACAAGAATGCCTTTTTTAATAGCTTTTCGTTTTTTCTGGCAAGGTTTCCAAAGGTGGATGTACAGTTCCATATCTTTACGTGTAATGTTTTTGTATTAGGCTTAAAGTTGTTTCATCTTTTTATCACGTCCTTCGTGTCCCATAGTCAAATGCGATTAATAAAGCACGTGAAATAACTCTGAGTCTGTAATGTAATACTGTATAGAATGGGAATCTCCTTTAACAGGATAAATGAGTTTAGTTTTGTTGTCTACGACTATCATATCATAGCGTTTCAGCAACATATAGTCCCTTATATCCTTTTTAATAGTCGCTTTAGCTATTTGTGCATCATTTATTAACTTCTGGTAAGTAGTTTTAGTTAAGAAAAAACAGTTTATGGAAGCATTAACTCGAGTTTTGGACAGTTTATCGTCAAATCGTTATTTCATGTATCGACAAACATTGTTTTAACTTTCAATTACAAGAGTATAGACAGCATATTTTTAGATATCTTTTAAAGTTCTACCTCCAAGTTATCGAAAGTTTTACTTAAAAATTTTTTCAACGAAATAGGACAATTTTATTCGACACCGTAAAAAAAGTCCTTCAAAACAAAAAATTATTTTTATCGTAAATAGAGAAAGAGCGGTTTTCTTGGAAAAATATTTGAGTTTTGATATTTGATATTTGAGAACATGACTTCTTTTCCTACATTACAGCTTGCTTTTTCATTTTCATGGAGCACAGTAAAAAACTATTTGTTTTTTTAACAAATTAAACACCTAAGCTGCTAGACGAGTTTTTGTGCGCAAATTTTAGAAACTGAACGTGCTGCTTTACTGTGCGTTTCTCTATAAACTGAAACTTACTCTATACCAGTGTGGTATTATGTAGGGCTCACTGTTACTTATCTTAGTAGATGATTATATTACATTCAAATCGATATTCCTAGAGATTTCCATAAAAATATTTATTTTTTGCTCCTTATCGTATCGGAAGATAAGCAGGTTAAGATCGAAATGTTTTATACCTGCATTGCGTTGAAAATCATTCAAAGAGAACAGTAAAAAAAAAATAATTATTTTAACTAAATAAACATCTTTACTGCTCCGTGAATTTTTGTGTGCAGGCTTATAAGACTGTGCGCATTTGTAGAAATCGGTACTTACTTTATACCGGTGTGTTATTATGTAGGGCCCACTGTTAATTTCATAGAGATTACCATGGAAAATCTGCCTCTTTTGCTCCTTATCGTATCGTAAGATATATATAAGCGGGTTTAAATAGAAATATTTTATATTTGCTTTTTTACTTTACCGGTTTCTCATTTTTCATTCTGAAGAATTTCTAGGAAATGTGAGAAATATGAATACATTCCTGATTTTTTCGAGAAACGCTTTGCATTGAGGACGATGCTGGGGTATTGCTAACTTTGCCTGATTTCCCACTGTTTTTGTAATATATATACAATTTGTACAGTAGGTTCCACTACTTTAAAGAGGATAATTGAGATCCAATTTGCCGATTACACAGCTCTGTTAGCATCGGACAGCGATCACCTAAATTCGACTAACATTTTTAATATCATCTGCATTTTCTAGAAAGATTTAGCTAAAAGTTGCGTAATACTATTAAGAAAAATAAATTCGGGTATATAACTTTTACGCAGCGTAAGCGCATGTTTTCCTGTAACCCTAAATAAAGCAGATATTTCAATCAATGATTCGGTCAAATACTTAGGTATAATACTGCATAAAAGGCTTAGATAAAGACAACATATCTTATCCCAAGAAAGTACCTAAACGCGAAAGAGTAAACAGCTATATTATTTAATTTGTAGAATATCTAACATAACTAAAGTCTAGAGAGCCAATCTACTATATAAAACTGCTCTGAAGCCTATACGGAAATATGAAAAGTAAATATCATTAATTTACTTGTTCATTTATCTATTACTTTGTGGGAGAATATAATTTTGCCTTTTTTAATTGGTCAGTTTATTTTATGTAATTTGTAGTTATTTCACGAGTTAACCGAACTCATACCTAAGCATTAACATATATCACAATACATTATAGATTAGTATATTTGTGTTTGGTATATATTACCGTTAAAATCTGATAACCAAGAATACAAATGAGAGAAGTAGCTCCGAAAAGGTGAGCCAGTAGTGTCACGCTGAATGCATTTGCCACGGTCTTGCCCATTCTAAAATAAAAGATGTTCCATTATTCCTTATAAATCGTTAACTAAGAAAAAAGTTTTTAAAAAGGAAAATTTTAATAACTGAACATTGAGCAAAAGATTTAATACAATAATTCAGATATATTCTAAAAGTACCAATATTGCCGCTGGTCTCTACATAGTCTAAATGTAAAAAAATAAGCATAGGAAAATTTGTGTTAGGAGAAAACTTCGCTCACTCAACAAATTTAAAGGTCAAAATAATTGTAATACTTTTCTAAATCTACAGTATCGGTAAATAAGAAATACTATTCCGATTTTGCTTCACCAAATAAAATTTGAAAAGATCTTTTTATTACATCTTCAAAAGATTAATTGCAAGTGTTTAAGGGGCACACCTAGTTTGACCGCCTAAAAAAAGGTGATTTTTAAGAATTTTTTTTAAAGAAAACTACTGCATGAAATTTTTTAAAATTTAGAGAATATATTTATACATAATTAACGAATATTCACTACAATTTGCAAATAAAAAAAGGTAATTTTTAGCGAGTTATTCGCTATCTCTCAAGTCACTATAAAAAAAGGACCTAAACGGCTGCAGTGATTCCGGTCTTCACCGTGGATGAAATAAAAAAAAAATACGTTTAATCTAGAATGTATTGCCTATACAATGACCTAAAATTGTGAAAAAAAATTGAAATTGAACAAAATGACAGACTTTTAAAAAAAAATCGAATTTTGCTCAAAATTTTGATGATTTTTGGCCCGCCAAAATTACATTTTTTATACAATTTGAAAACTTCTAGGTCATTGTACAGAGAAACATATACGAAATAAATAGGAAAAAAATCAAAGCGATCGGATGATTCTTTTTCGAATTACAACTGCAGCCAATTTGAAAAATGTAGTTTTGAGAAAAACGCGTTCAAAGATAAAATGATTGCTTTCTAATCCCTGAGCAGCTACTCTTTAGAAGGCTATAACTCTAAAACTATTTGAAATATTTATTTGATATTTCAGTATGTTATTTTTAAAGACATAGACTATATAAATATGCAAAAAAAAGAAATCAATTTTTTCAAAATTGTACGCTAGGTGTGCCTCTTAGGCAAGCTGTAGAATTTACTTTCAAAGTAAAATTTATTATGTATAAGAGAAAAGATCACAGTATGATTGTATTGAAATGTTTTCATTGCTTTTTTATTACTAATGGTCGTAAAAGAAAGGAAAAAATTTCATGACGTACATTTTCTACTTTGTATTTAGCGTGCTTTTCTGTAGCAAAATTTGTTTGCTAATATTTCAAGACATATAAAAAATATAGCATAAAAAAGTAAGCAAAATACATGGAAAGTGATTTCAAATGAAAGAACAAGAACTAAAATTAAACCTAAAGCTGAAAATACAATAGAAAAAAATGGTAACGTATTAATAATAATTAAAGAGTTAGAGTTTTCCCATTGTTTATGAAACTTGCGTTTATTACCATCCGCTTCGTACATAATCTTTTAAGCACACGATTATTTAGAGTGTTCTTTTCAGGAATAGCGTCTTTGTTTCGTCTCGTCATATTTTGCGAGTCACCAGAAAGATTTTCTTATTTTCATCTTAAAATCGTACAATCAAGAACCACGTAATCAATATCGATTACGTCTCGATTATTGAGGAAGACAGATCGCATGGCCGTTACATCACTTATCAAACTATCACAAAGAAGGCACGCTTGAATTAAGTTTGTCAAAAACTGGTTATTCTATTTCATATTTATTAAACTTCTTGAGTTATTTTCTATTCTAAAATTTACTCAATAATCGATTCTCTTATAAAATCATTAAACTCGTCACTACATCAGTTCCGACAATTTCCTCATCTCTACTCTTAGGCTGTTGATGTCCTTGTCCTTCATTTTGCTCAGTCACTTGTTATATAAGCACTGCCACATAGGTACGACGGCTTTTCTGACGGTAGTGGAAACAACTAAGCTACGAATATCATCTAACAAAGACACTCACACATATACAACATATTTACTGTAAATATTGAACTATTTTTACATGCAATACGACATTATTCTAAATACGGTACATACGTGTATACATCCTATAAATAAGCTTATACAGGTTGTCTCATATAACTCTTGTCTCGACTTTTCAAGTACTTGTGATAACCTGACAAAAAAATACTTTAAACAAAAGTGGATCTGTTTTTGATTGACAATACATTGCGTTACGTTCCGAAAACGGGAGAATAAGAATTTAATTTTAGAGCCTGTTTTAGTCACTCTGCATTCACCGTGTTTTGCCAGGACCAGGCAGGTTCGTTTTTCCCGAAGTATTGGGTTAGCAAGAAAGTAATTTCTGTTTGCACCAGTAGTTAGCTTTATGTTTGTTTCGTTATTCTTTTTTCAATGTTATAATTTTGGAAATTATACTTCTTTTAGCGCGTTTTGTAAACTGAAGTTAGATGCGACCGAAAAATCGACACCACGAAGTGGTCGATATTTATGATGCGCGGGCTAAGCGATTTCAAATTTTTCTTCTCAAGCTGTCACCACTCCATGCCCGTTGACGCATAAGGTCATTTGATATAACTCCCTTATATCTAGTGTAGACTGATATCTACATTTTGATATTTTTAACCAGGATCAGTATACATTTAAATTTCTGTTAAAGTTTTCGAGATGTCTAAAATTAATGCAGAGAGATGTAAAGAATATCGTTTTCGTAGGAAGAAGAATAAGGAAAATAAGGAAAACAAAATGCAAACTAATGCGGAACGTTTTAGGGTGTATAGGCTGCAAAGAAAAATGATTGCACTATGATATTAAGTGTCTGCGAATAAAATTTTAAGTATTCCGTCAACTTTTAATTTACTTTGCGAACCATCGACTCAGCCTGTGATTACCGGTACAAATTTAAATAATTTTATTGTCACAGCAAAAACTAATATTATTGTTTACTATTTATTTTATTCGTCTGGTCTTTACTTTTTGAAGTTATTTACATTTATTTTATATTTATTCAATTCTAAAAATAACGAGCATGGCCTAACGAGGATTTCCTTTAGAATTCGTGTGCCACTCAACGTGATAACGATTTATGTACCATTTGTAAAGATTATGGATTCTTAGCGTATATTGGAAAGACGCGACTCAATCTTTTTGAGAATATCGAAGTGAGAATATTCTTTCTTTGTGAGAATATTAAGAATATCGAAATGTTAACGTGCCTCCCCACTCTTCAAACCGTTAGTAAGCACTTTCTGCTGGGTCCGTAAAAAAAACACTCGTCCTATTCTTACACTGGATGCGTACGACGACACGTTTTAGACAACCAGCAGAGAATTTAAGAAGAAACCGACGAACAAAGCGATACAAGCTAGAAACGAAATAAGCAAAGTATAAGTATCCCTTATCCTTTCATAAACGTGGTGAGTCTTGTTGTTGAATCCATATACAAGCGAAGCAAACGAGAGGTAAGGCACGTTTTCAATCTTCTGTTAGATGCAATTCCTTATTATATCTAATTTATCAACAAGGGTTTTTATGCTACAAAGCTTTTCCCTGTCGAGCCAATAAAATATTATACCCTGTTGTATTGGTTCAAACAAGTGTTTAATTTCTTATTTCTTATTTTAATTAAACACTTCTTCTTCCTAAATAAAATAATTAAATCATACTTATTAATTATATATATATGTATATGTAATTAATAATATATATATATATATAATAAATATAATAAATATAATTCTTAATGATAAGGTATCACAGGGAACTTGGACATAAAAAAGAAGTAGAACTTAATTTAACTAAAGAAGCGTTTCGTCCCTTTATTGGGACTTCTTCAGCAACTAAAAATTTTATTATCATTTCTCATATTACGACATACATGAGGCTCATACAATATATAATTTTTTACATGTTACCTTAATCTTTACTAGTGTTTATTAGTCTAGATATCTTCAATGGAAGGTGTCCTCTATTATAGTGTTCTATTTATTATCGTTAAATTTAAAAATTCCGTTATAGATGTGATTTAAATTATTTGTGTCTGTTCTAAAATTTAYCGTGTTATTGTTTGATATATGAAACATTTCGCTGATATTTCTTTTATACCAATTTTCTTCTAAATCTAAAATAGTTGCTGCGTTAAATTTAAATTATGTCCTGTTATAAAATGATGTTCAGCTAACGCTGTGGTATTAGTTTTACTTACATTTATAGGTTTACAGTCATTTTTATGCTGGTCTAATCCTTTTTTAAGTTTCTGTTTAGTTTGTCYAATATAGCACTTTTCACATTCACATGGTATTTTATACACTAAGTTCGACTGGTCAGATTTGTCTACCTTATCTTTTAATTTGGTGTAAATAGTGTTTATTTTTGTTAGATTATAAAAAACCAGTTTGATATTAGTTTTTTTGAAACATTTCTTTATTTTACTTACTAACGGTTTAATGTATGGGAACTTAATGTATTTTTTATCTTGCGGATTCGGATTATTTACACGATCTTTGTCAATTTTAAATTCATTAAATACCATGTGTATGAGACTCATGGGATAGTTATAATTCTCTAAAAGAGTCTCTTTTTTTTTCCTATTTTCTGTATGAAACTTCTTACTGCTTAAAGGTAAAGCTCTAAATAGTAAACCTTTTAAAGCTCCAATTTTTTGACTTAAGGGAAGGTTCGAATTGTAATTAATACATCGCCCTGAGCTTGTTGGTTTTACATACCAATTCATTACTATAGTTCCGTCTTCATTTCTTATGACTGTTACATCTAAGAATGGTAATGTTCCGTTGTCTTCTACTTCAATGGTGAACTGGATTTTTTCATTTATCATATTGAAGGTTTTTAATACTAATTCGATTCCCTCTTTAGATAGTGCAGTAATAATATCATCTACATATACTTTTAAGAATGGAACTGCAAAAGGTAAATTGCCTTCAATTTTTTTTAAAACATGATTCATTACCAAATTCACTAATATTGGGCTTGCTGTATTGCCCATGCTAAAATCATCAAGTTGTTGGTAAAAAGATCCGTCAAATTGGAAGTAGCTTGATTCTAAACAAAATTGTATTATTTCCAATAAGATGTTTTTTGGTATCGGTATGAAGTTTTTGAGTTCATCCCAGTCTTCATTTATCGTTTTTATTACCAGTTTTTTCGGGATGTTCGTGAACAATGAGATTGCATCTAACGATACTAATCTTTAATCTTCTGGTAATGTTATTTTTGGTATACTTTCTACAAATTTAAAAGAATTCTTAACTGAAAACACAAATTTATTTGTCATAGCTGAGGATAATTTATGATGTAAAAATTGGGCTAATTTATAGCACGGTGAACGAATGCAGCTTACAACTGGTCTTATGTTTAAGCCTTGTTTGTGTTTTTTTCTTAATCCATATATTTTTGGGGCGACCGAAATGTAAGATTTCATGTTCTTTTCTATCTCATCTGTGATAATCGATTCTTTCCTTAGTTTCATTATCAAATTATTGGGTAATTTCTCGAATCTACTAGTAGGATCTTTATTCAATAATTGATATATGTTTTTATTTTGTAACATTTTATGCATTTCCTTAAAATATTCTTCTTTCTTCATAATAACTGTGCTATTACCTTTGTCCGATCTGGTTACCATTAGATTCGGATTTTCTTTTAGGAAACGTTTTGTTGTTATAAAGTTCTTTGTTACTGCATCCTTCAATGGTCTTTGGTTATTTTTATAATAATTAGAAATTAGATTTACAGCCTTTATTCTTACATTGTTTTGTTCATCCCTCATATTCGTATTATCACTTTTCGTGCTATTAATATGCCTTATGCTTTCCTCTAAGTCTTTTATTAACGAACAAACTGGAACTTTATTCGGTTTTATCGGGATGCCATACCCTGGTTCTAGAATTAATGTTTTTTCCACTTCGCGTGGTAGCTSAACATCCGTAAAATTATAAATACAATTATTATGTCTATTTATCTTGTTGCTATTATGTGAAATATCATATACTAAATTATTTAATTTTTTAATGTTGTTCTTTTTTATAGTTTTAAATTTATTTTCATAGTTTTTATTGAAAAATGTTGTGCAATTTGTAAAATCTGTTATTAATAATTTATTCTTTAAAACATTATGTGTTTTGTTGATGCTCTGTTCGATTGTCTTAACTTTCCAAGCTGTAATTTTTATTTTAATTTAAGGATCTTATGTTTTAGAGACTTAACTAATTTATCTGTCTCTTTTTTATAAGGATGTGTTTCAGCTTGGATAGCGTACATATATTTTAAGTTGTTTATAATATGTTTAGGATAAACTTGTTTATATTTGCATTGTATTAAGAATATTAATCTGTTTTTGTTTCCTGCCAACTTGTTAAGGTCATTAATCCAATTTTTTGCATGTCTCATTCTTGTTATATCGTAATTTGTTACCAAATAGTCAAAATAGCCCCTCAGCATTATTATTTAATCAGTTATATCTCTCGGCCAGAATTATAATTCTTAATGATATGATATCACAGGGAACTTGGAAAAGACTCTTTTAAAGAATAATAACTATCCCATGAGTCTCATACACATGGTATTTAATAAGTTTAAAATGGACAAAGATCGTGTTAATAATCCGAATCCGCAAGATAAAAAATACATTAAGTTCCCATACATTAAACCGTTAGTAAGTAAAATAAAGAAATGTTTCAAAAACACTAATATCAAACTAGTTTTTTATAATCTAACAAAAATAAACACTATTTACACCAAATTAAAAGATAAGGTAGACAAATCTGACCAGTCGAACTTAGTGTATAAAATACCATGTGAATGTGAAAAGTGCTATATTRGACAAACTAAACAGAAACTTAAAAAAGGATTAGACCAGCATAAAAATGACTGTAAACCTATAAATGTAAGTAAAACTAATACCACAGCGTTAGCTGAACATCATTTTATAACAGGACATAATTTAAATTTAACGCAGCAACTATTTTAGATTTAGAAGAAAATTGGTATAAAAGAAATATCAGCGAAATGTTTCATATATCAAACAATAACACGRTAAATTTTAGAACAGACACAAATAATTTAAATCACATCTATAACGGAATTTTTAAATTTAACGATAATAAATAGAACACTATAATAGAGGACACCTTCCATTGAAGATATCTAGACTAATAAACACTAGTAAAGATTAAGGTAACATGTAAAAAATTATATATTGTATGAGCCTCATGTATGTCGTAATATGAGAAATGATAATAAAATTTTTAGTTGCTGAAGAAGTCCCAATAAAGGGACGAAACGCTTCTTTAGTTAAATTAAGTTCTACTTCTTTTTTATGTCCAAGTTCCCTGTAATACCTTATCATTAAGAATTATAATCTTGGACAAGAGATATAACTGATTAAATAAATATAATATAAATATAAAATATAAATATATATATATAAATCTTTATCAATTGTATTAAATATCTTTATTTTAGAGTATGTATTATATTGGGACGCGTGATAGATGCAGTTATTTTTGATGTTAATGTTTTTTTTAAAGTTATTTTTTTTTTTAAGTTATTTTTGAGGTTATTGAGGTTGTACTCGTTTTGGTATGCTAAAGAAGTTTAATTTCTTACGTGCATTCATAAGTACATACACACGTTTTTTTTTTATTTAAGATTTGGTAGTCGATACTTTTTGGTCGCTATAAAAACCAATTTCGTTTAATTTTTTTTACAACTGTCAGTTAACGGTCAGTTTTAACACGGAGTGCGAAATAAGCATTTTCGACATATTTTACTTTTTTATTTTTATAAAGGCAAGAAAGCGGCTGAGGCTTACAAAAAGATATGTGAAGTTCATAGTGTTGATTATTTAATAGAAAACACTTATCAGAATTTGTTTAAAAAATTTCGTTTGGGAGATTTCTCACTGAAATAAAACCGACGTTCTGGTTGACCTTCTGAAGTTAATGATGACAAAATGAAAGCGATAATTGAATGGAATCGTCACGTAACTGTGCGAGAGATAGCAAAACAGTTAAATGTATTACACACAACAATTAAAAATCATATTAGACGTCTTGCACTTGTTAAGAAGATCGATATTTAGGTTCCGCATGAATTGAAAGAAATTCACCTAACGCAACGAATTAATGTTTGTGATACGCATTTTAAACGTAATATAGTCGATCCTTTTTTGAAACGAATTATCACTGACGATGAAAAATAAATCGTCTACAATATCGTTAATCAAAAAAGATCATGGTCCAAGCATGATGAACCAACACAAACCATATCAAAAGCTGAGTTGCATCAAAAAAAGATCATGCTGTAAATTTTGTGGGATTACACAGGTGTTGTGTATTTTGAGCTGCCTCTAAACAATCAAACGAACAATTCAGATGTTTACTGCCAACATCTTGTGAAATTGGAGGAAGCAATCAAAGAGTAAAGGCCAGAATAAGCAAATCGCAAAGGAATAGTGTTCCACCACGATAATGCGAGGCCTCATACATCTTTAGCATTAGGTACGAAATTATTGGAGCTTGGTTGGAAAGTGATGTTGCATCCCCCATACAGTCCTGACCTGGCACCATCGGATTATCATTTATTCCGAAGTTGGCAAAATTTCTTAAATGGTAAAAATTTCAGTAATAACGATGACCTCAAATCGCACTTAGCTGAATTTTTTGCTATTAAGGACCAAAAATTCTATGAGTGCGGGTTCATGAAGTTACCAGAAAGATTTCAAAAGATAATCGAACAGAATGAAAGATGTTTGACTGATTAAAGTTCATATTTTGTATAGAAACCGAAATTACTTTCTTGCTAATCCAATATAAGTAACGGTTAAAAATTGCGAATTACAGGAATTTTAGAAAGGATTTGCGTGAATAATGATGGATCAGGGAATTTCAGTGAGGTTGTGAAGACAGTAGTTCCCCTGAGCTATGGTTCTCTAAAATATTTATTAACAGAATAAGTTAGGTATAGAATTAATAGCAGGCAGAAGTTTATTCGTACAGACTTTTGCTTACGCACTCTTTAATATGTGGTGATTACAAGATTCGTTAAACTGACTAACAGTAACACTATTTACCTGCTTGGCGGCGACACAAATTAAAAGTAAGTAATAGCACAATATTAATAGTATGTAGTGACATAAAATTATTAGTAAGTAGTAGCACAAAATTAATTAAATAATGCCCTAAGTACCCTTCCTTATATATGTAAAAACATTCCTTTACCAGCATATCGCGCGATCTCTGTTCTATACCTATTTTGCTATACCTATAGCTATTTGGCCATACCTGCAGCTATTTTACTGCGTTAACAGTAAAATAAATGTCAAAAATACTAAGTGCCATTTAAAAAATAAAAGGTAGTCTTAAAAAGCATTAAAAAAAATTTTTTTGAAGCCTTTTTTATTGCAATATATAATCAATAAAAAATAGATTAACTATTGTTTAAAATATTTTTTGTCAGGTTATCACAAGTACTTGAAAAATCATGACTAGCGTTATATGGAAAACGGTTGTTACGGTGGTTACGGTCAATGGTAAAAATCCAGACATAGTTGAGAAAGAATAATTACAAACGATAAGTTACAGCTATGTATGTCTTGAGAATTTTTTTATACATTGTCCCGTCAATCTCCAAAATGTTCATAGGATAGGGGTAAATGTAGAATATATTCTTCAGGTGGCTATGTTTAAGCAGGTGAGGAAGAACAAAATGATATTAAACACATGTAAGTGAAACAAACAACGAAATATATAGTATGTATTGTCATGAAATTATCTTTAATTCAGTACAAAAGTGTCAGTAAGTAAAGTGATAAATGCAAAAGAAAACGTAAAAAGTCTTGCACTGTTTCTAAATTTAAGTATTTAGCATACATTCACGATCTCAACTATCATTATCAAAGGATTCTTGAAACAATTTTTCAAAGATTTTAAATACCTCAGGAAATATATTAGTTCACGGAGATAGATTTCCGGTTCGGTTAGTTCAGTAATTCAATTTTTTTACGAATTCTATAATATAGATCTATTTAATTGTTTGTTAGTTTATATCTTTAAAAACTTTCATTACCTTTACGGTCGAAAAAAAATAATTTATTTGTATAACTTTTTAGTACAAAAAATTTTTGTTGATCGCTAAATATAGTGTTATTAAATAATTATATTTTTATAAGAATTTAAAAAAAATAATAAAATATAGCGGAGGTATATGCTTTTCTGTGAAACACGATTTCCACAATGAAGCTAGAAGCATTGTTAGAAATCGTCCGAAACAAACCCTAGGAGATTTTCTGTTAAACAAATTTAATATTCGGTTGGCAACTATAAGAATGCGCATATTTTAATAATAATCTATTGACAAAATCCGCAATCACTCATTTGCCGACCAAATAGTTACAATTTAACGTAGAAAGAAGATTTTTTAATAATATTTATGAAAAGGATAGTTAAAAAGAAAATCGAGATTTCGTTAAAATTGTAAGTTTAAAGATTAAACATAAGGTTAACGAGGTCTCTAATCGAAGAGATCCAATACTACATCCTTACCCATTGATAATTGAATAAAAAAAATAGAAACTGTAATAAAATTAGTAAAGTAATTATTGAGATATAAGCTGGAGTAGTTCGAAAATTGTAGCCTTTAAACTAAAATTTACAATTTTTGTTTTAATCTTTAATAAATCTTACCGCAATAATCGTGTATGTGATTCAACAACTGCTTGGATTTTTTCCCTATTTTTTGTAGGATCAATATCTATATTATTTATTTGTAATGCAAGAACTGACATTTGACCACAAATGTGAAAAACAAGAGTGACCATAATGCAATCTGCAGCACTTTGTCCAAAACCACTAATAAAGACGAACGGTAGTTCGAGAGCGTAGATGATGATATAACTCTGTAGATTTTCAAATGGGTAGAATGTATAAAACCGATACGGCAGCAAATAAATGGTTTTGCTTATATTTCCTGTCTCTATAATTGGAAGTCCTATAAAAAAAATCTAAATAATTTATCTAAATATTATAAAATAGTAATTAATACATATTTTTATTTATTCGATTTGTTTTATAAAAATAGACTTCATATTTTATATACTGGTTGTTTATAATAAAATGCACAAAATTTCTCTTTCATAAACCAAACATACTTGAAAATAAAATAATTACTAATAAAATAAGTTATTTTTGGAGCCCTATCTGAACAATATTTCTATATAATTTCGTGTCACCAAAATAATTTGCAACACATTATTTTTAAAAAATATTATGTAAACAAAAATTTCTAATATTAACGTTTACTAAACTGTGATACAAGTATCAAATGAAATTTGCATTAATCATAATTATTATTTTTAATCGAAACAAAATTTATTTCTATCAAAAATAAAAAAATTTCTTACCATTGCCCAAAGCCACTAGTAATGGAGTCAAGTAATACGAAGACGCAGTAAGAGCGACGAACGTAATAAGAAGCTTCATGAAAAGCTTAGATTTTGCGTTGTACGAAATAAATAGTTCCCTTTCCTCTTTCGATTTGTATCTTTCTTTAACAAAATCTTTAAATACTTCAACAATGAGATCACCTATCTCATCGTTGTATTTCCATAACATGCTCATTCTAACAAATATCTGCGAGAATGCCATATTCTCCGTTAAATTCATAATAACGTGTTCCAGATCATTAATAAATATAAAAAGATCTAGGTATTCCAAAATCATGAGAAAGCTGAAGTATCCAAAATTAAGAGAAAATTGAAGATTATTTCGCGAATGTGGCCAGAGTCCTATAGTAGACATTAATTTCTTGTTCCAAGATAAAATCACAGCTGCACGATTAAGTTCTTCTTGTTCCTGCAAAAAAATATATTTGTATTTACCATATATATAGATAATGCTGCGACTTGAAAATATATTTATGTAAAGTATTGTATTTTATGTATTTATACGTCTTTTATTTTCTTTCTCTATAGCTTCTTTTTATTTTTTTTAATTATAATTTTCATTTTTAATTTCTATATTTTATCGATGAACTTAATTATAAAAATTTACAAAAGCTAAAAGTTTTTGAATCTATTTTTACTTTCAAATATTTTTTCAATTATTGGAAAGAAAATATTTATTTGGCAATAAAAAGTAAAAATATGTGTTAAAAAATATACAATTTATTAAAATATAAAAAATTAGGTTCCCTAATTTAATACGTAATAAAATGTAGAAAATTGTATTAAAAATTATAAAATTTTTCAAAATATAAAAAATTAAGTTTTTTAATTAAATACGTTAAAAAAGTATTATACGTAAAAAATAAGCCTAATATTTAGTTAACACTGTGTATTAAACTTAGATTTCCATAAAAATAGTACATTATTAATGAAAACTTAAAAACTGATCTTTCAAAAAAAACATCTTTTTTTTATAAATAGTGTGACGTCCCGCCCCGCTTATAACTTCTAGAACATTATTTTTTCCTTAGCGATGCTTAATCTTTCTTAGTATTTTTCCATTGCATGATATACCGGGAAACCTTCTCCTTATTTCTTGCACGTGTGCGACCTATTTGTCCTCTATGGCAGTGCACGCGCATTCCAAAGGTGCGAACTGGGCAAAATCTAATAATCACATCCGTTGGCCGTTAGAATAAGACGGGCGGATGTACGTAAATGAAATTGTAAGCCCATCAACAGAAAACAAATATTCTTAGAAAAAAATGAAGAAAGAAATCATAGGCGCCAGAGCGTCCTAAATAAATATAAAAAACGTATTAATTGCTGCTACTACGCGATGACGCGAGTGCAGCCTCCGCTGGTGCCACTTCTTGGAATGCTCGTGGGACCGCTTAGGTCAGCGGAATTCGCCCGTGGGAATAGGTGCGAGCGAACCCCTTGTTCCTGGTTAATCCTCGTTTGTTGTATCTGAGTGTGAATATTCTGTATCAACCATTGAGCGTGAATTGGTGTTTATTTAATTTTAAGATAAAAATTGAGTTGCTGTGTTTTGTGAGTGTTTCCACATGTCACGGGAAATCGCTTATATTCCAACCAAATCAAAAGAAAGAAAAAAGTTCATCAGTACTCTAATAAGAGAACAAACACGAAAAGTAAGCTTCCCATTGGATTAAGGAATTTGTTATTGTACATCTACGAAACTGTAAGTAAATGTTTCCAAATATTAAATCAACTTGTGAACCAGAGCAACGATGAACAGACTTTAACGACCAAACCTACGAATCCTCCAAATTCCTCCTCACTCTTCCTATCAATTATTTGTATTGGAATATTATTGTGCCATTTTTATTATTGTTTAATTCTTGGGAAAAACGAACCCGCCTGGTCCTAGTTATACTCGGTGCAAGCAGAGTAGCAAAAACAGGCAATTAGTTAGTTAAATTTAACATATTGCGTTACTAGACGTAACAATAGCTATAAACAAAAAAATATAGTCTTATCCATAATATTATGTAAAATACTTTTAAGAATAGCTGCATTAAGTTTCTGCTATTTCTATAAATATAAAGAAAGAATATATTGTGAAATAACTATATTAATATTAAAACATAATACAGTAATAAAAGATCCCGTGCTTGATATTGCTACTTATATCGATGTGTCCCTTAATTCATCTTCAAACAAGCTGTGCTCAATATCTCTTGCAAGCTGGTCGTTTGTCACGTCACGTATTATTCATTTCGACAAAACAAAGAACAAAATATGTCAATAATAAGCCTTGCAAGAGTTTTATAGTATTTTTAAACTATAAGCACTCAACATAGGCAAACGGGTACTATTGACCGCTGCAAACTTTACAGAATCATTCATTCTTAGGTATTTTTTTAATTTTTTTAATACCATGAACGTAACGAAAGATAAAAAATATATCTTAAAAAGTATTCTGTTTTATTAGTTTCTTTATAAAATTAAAATAAAAAAAGAATACTTTAAATAAAAGTTACTACTAAAACAAAGCATGATTAAAGTATTTATTAGTCTAAAGATCATATAAGAGACTAGTCTTCTTAGGAAGAGATGTTAAACTAAAAATAAGCCCTACAAAATGTTTAATAAGATTATATGAAGAAATTGATCTTATATTAAATAAGTGTAAATAAAAATTGAATAAGTAATACAACGTGATGGATTATCGAATGAATTATAAGAATGATGCAAGATGATCCTCAGATTAGCATTCGTCAATTAGCATTGAATGCTTAGGTATAATTATACTACATTTGTCAGTAATCAACGCGTCTTTATCCTTTAGATGGCGCTCCTCTCGTTATAATAACTTCTGTTTAAGTAGATTTAAATAAGTCTTTTTCGTGAATGATAATCGTTTTGTATTACTTATCATAAAATAAAATAAATATTTATAATAATTTCTACATTATTATAGGCTTTGTACCTGATTCGAAATCTATGTAATCTTCAAAAAATGTAAAAAAAAAATAAAGCTATTCGACAATTAGAAGAATACAAAAAAACTAAATTTTTATCGTAGAATATCTAGACAGAAGCTATTCTTAAAATTGCAGGATAGAAAACAATAAAATAAAGGACAAAAATGTTTTCTTACCTATTATATTGTTAGCAGCTGTATAACTGACAGATAGTATTTAAATGTCACAAGTTTCTATTAACGTATAACAACATATTATAAAAAAATTGGACAAAATATTCTGGTAACAATATTTCATAAGAAGAAAACCAAAGAGAAACTTTTTAAGATGAATGGTAAAAAAATCTCATATTTTAGGAATATTATTCAAAATTAAAGCTTCTTTGATTGCTATGCATTAAAAGTTCTTTAAATTCATTAATATATTACCAAATATATTATTTAGAAAATGTAACTTTTTTTTTAGTACGATTTTTATTAAAAGCTAAATTCTTATAATTGCAGATTTTTTTTTTCAGAGAACATAAGTATAAGTTAAATATATTTGATATATGTATATATAAAATAAGTTTGTAATATATCAGAAAAAAGAAACATTAAATTTTATTTCATGAGTTTGTCAAAGTTTTTTTATGAATTTAAATTATTTAGAACAATTGTACTTGATACTAAATGCAAATCGAAAAACAAGTCCATAATGTAATCTGACGCACTGTTTGCAGATTCCTTATTATAAAATCAGATACAAATAATAATTAAAAAAAGATCGTACTTTTTGGTTTTGGAAATATAGGTTAAATTATAAATAAACTTATTGTTAGGAATACTGAAGTTTGTTCCATAAAAAAAACTATATTTACATTAAAAACTGATTAAATAGTTTTTACTAATTTATTAAATACGTATACTTTTGAAAATTAATACAAGGACCTAGTCCGTTCAAAATATATAGTATAACACTAATATTAATGCTTACTGGCATGACAAATAGAAAATTGTGTACGTTCTTTCAAGTTGTTCGATAGCTTTTATCTCTTTGATGGTTCACCAAAAACTGCAGTAAAATTGCGTCAACGCAATCGCAGTAGTAATCTGTAACGATCGAATTTCGGAGGGTGGACTATAGAGTAGACTACCAGAATTGTATGAAAAGAAATTCATGCGCCTGTACCGTAATTATAGACCTTCGACTTTTCAAAAAAAAAGAAAGACGAAGAATAGAGAAGATTGATGGTTACAATGTAAATACATGTATCATTGAATAAAATTGTCTATAACGATTATTTATATTTTCCTTTCACTTTCACCTCACCTTTTCTACATCATTGTTGGTGTAAGTTTAACAGTCGTACTAAAAACGATTTGTAGTATAAAATTAGAGATTATACATTTGCGAAAATTACGAAGGTAAGTATAAATCGCTATCTTCGTCTTTTTCTAACTTTATATCTATATCTTAATCAAGCTTCAAAAAACTAAAAGTATCTTTTAGAATTCGAAATCTTAGAATTTCATGAAATTTTGCTTTAGTCTAAGAACGAATGTGTTAAAAATAAAATTAATATTTTTCGAACAGTATTTTTTAATAAAAATAATTATATTCCTAAAAATATACAATTGCGTGTAAATAATCACAATAAAAATAAAAACATGAAAAAATAGTGTGACGTCCCGCAACGCTTATAATTTTTAGAACATTATTTTTTCCTTTGCGATGCTTAATCTCACTCAGTATTTTTCCATTACGTGACATACTGGGAAACCTCCATCCTATTTCTTGCACGTGTGCGACCTATTTGTCCTCTACGGCGGTGCACGCGCATTCGAAGAGTGCCAATTAGGCAAAATCTAATAATCAAACCCGTTGACCGTTAGAATGAGATGACGAAGATGACGCAAGGTCATCCTCCGCTGGTGCGACTTCTTGGAATGCTCGTGGGACCGTTTAGGTCAGAAGAATGCGCCCGTGGGAATAGGTGCAAGCAAACCCCTACCAGGGTGTTTTTCAACATACATAGAGAGCAACAATTGGGCCCTTGCGAGTCTATTCTTTATCTCAGTTTTTATCTTACCTGTGAGTCTTAGTTTCTGAATTTCTCTGGATATCAAATCTTAGTTTTTGTCTTAATTTACCTCAATCTCAGTCTCAGTCTGCAAATCTGATATAGTCTAAATTTTGATCTTCTTAATAAATTAATTAGTTGTGCTGGTTAAAAGTTACTGCAAACCTTCTTATTATTTGTGAATCAATATCTGACATGAGTGTGAAATTGAGTGATTGTGCTTGTGTGTCTTTCTACATGTCACATCAAGTTATATTTATTCCGACTGGGCTGAAGGGTGAGAAGAATTTCATTAATACATTGATTAGAGCCCAAACTAGAAGAGTAAGCTTTTTGTCGGATTAAGGAATTTATTATTGTAAATCTACGAAACTGTAAGTAAATGTTTCTAAATATTAAATCAACTTGTGAACCCGAGCAACGATGAACGGAATTTAACCACTACACCTAAGAATCCTCCAAATTCCTCCTCATTCCTTCTATCAATTATTTGTATTTGAATATTATTTTGGCATTTTTATTGTTGTTTAACTTTTGGGAAAAGCGAGTCTGCCTGGTCCTAGCTATACTCGGTGCATATAGAATGGCAAAAACAGGTTTTGATTAGTTAAATCTAACATTTTTCGTTCTCGGACGTAACATTAATATTTTTATTTTATTGAAGTTATTATTAACCCTTTCGCTACGAGCGTCGCCTATAGGCGACATCATCTGCCTGTCAAAATGCTCAACTAAATATAAACTGAGCTAATTGTGTTTCTTGGCCAAAAACTTGATATAACGGTAACTCGACGACGCTGAATCGAATGGTGCTAATTTTTTTGCAATACAATGCTGCGTTTACGAGAAAAAGGGTAAAAAATGGTAAGAAAGCCATATCTTAGAATCTAGGCATTTAATCGAAAAAACTTTTAAACAAAAGTTGTAGAAAATTAAAAAATACATAAAAAATGTTGTAAAGTGTATCTTCGTATTTGCAAAAATAAGCGAGAAAATGAAGGTGAAAGGTAATTGTAAGAGAGGGGGCAAGCCACGCCTCTTCGTTAGTTTTTACACGCGAGCTAGCTAGTGTGCGTTATCTTAGGGTCTCTCGGTCGTGAATGCGAGTGCGAGTTAGAAAAGAAATGGATATTATTTCTTTAAGCGATAGCGATTCTTTTTGTTTGGGCCATCGATTGTTGAGTGTTCTGTATGATATATTTCTGATATTCTTTTATGCTGTAGCGAGAATTTTTCGTCTTGGCCATCAAGTGTCGAGCGTTATGTATATCTATCTATATATATATATATATCGGCGTATAAGCGCGGCATTTTTAAATCGAATTTTGGTGCTTATAGCACGTCGTTTTTTTATTTATTGTCAAAAATAGTGAACCTTGATTAAAAGAAAAACATGCAGGTGCAGATAAAATTGCAGTTGAATGTGCAGAGTCATTTTTATTTGTAATTGCTAATGCAGTTGCAGTGGCAGCTGCAGTTGCATGGTCAGGTAAAAAGTTAAAAATATATATAAAAAAACGAAAATGTAGTTGCATTTTCATTTGCACTTGCAGTATAGGTTGCATGTGTAATTGCAGTTGCAGTTTTAGTTATAGCTAAAAGTTAAAGGAATAAAAATTGAAAGAATGAAGAATTTAAAGGAAAAGTTTTTCTTGTAGAGTCATATGCAGTGGCATTTACTTCTGCAATTGCAGTTGCATGTGCACGTAAGAGGTTAAAAAAATATAAAATAAAAAAAATGAAGTAGCAATTGCGGTTACAATGCAGTTACTTGTGCAGTTGCAATTTCATTTGCATGTGCAGCTAAAAACATAAAAAAAATACAAAAAATAGAAAATTCAGTGGATAT
The DNA here is from genome assembly GCF_001313835.1 of Polistes canadensis. Lineage (NCBI taxonomy): Eukaryota > Metazoa > Arthropoda > Insecta > Hymenoptera > Vespidae > Polistes > Polistes canadensis. The sequence goes on from NW_014569925.1 coordinate 23,115, forward strand.
AGCAGTAGCATGTGTAGATGCGGTTGCAGTAGCGGTTGCATAAGCAGTTAAAAAGTTAAAGCATTGTATATTAAAAAAAATGCAGTTGCAGTTTAAAAGTGAAAAAATTAAATATTGAAAAAGCTTAGCTGCATTTCAAATTAAAGTTGCACGTAAAATTGCATTTGCAGAAACAGTTGCATTTGCAGTTGCAGTTGCTTGTTTAGTTGAATTTCCAGTTGCATGTGCAGTTGCAGATGCATATATAGTTGCAGTGGCTGTTAAAAAGGTAAAATTATATAATTGAAAAAATGCAGTTGCAGTTAAAAATTGCAAAAAAACTACAAAATAAAAAAGTTTAGTAGCAGTTGCACTTGTAGTTGCAGTTTTATTTGCATTTGCAATGGCAGATAAAGTTTTGTGTGCAGTGGCAATTGCATGTGTAGATTTTTTTCCAGTTAAAAAGTTAAAATTATATAAATTAAAGAAATGCAGTCGTAATTTTATTTGCATTGGCAGTGGCAGTGGCATTTGCTATAGCAGTTAAATGTGCAGTTAATGGTGCAGTCGTAATTTTATTTGCATTGGCAGTGGCAGTGGCATTTGCTATAGCAGTTAAATGTGCAGTTAATGGTGCAGTCGTAATTTTATTTGCATTGGCAGTGGCAGTGGCATTTGCTATAGCAGTTAAATGTGCAGTTAATGGTGCATGTGTAGTTCCAGTTGCAGTTAAAAGTTTAAAAATATATTTAATAGAAAAAAATGCAGTTGCACTATTAAATTGAAATAACTATATAATAAAAAAGTTTAATTGCAGTTGCCATTGCTTGTGCAGTGAACGTTGCCTTTGCACTTGCAGTTTTATTTGCATTTGCAGAGGCAGTTGCTTGTACACTTAAGAGGTAAAAAACTATATATAATAAAAATAAAAATGCAGTTGTAGTTGATGCTTCATGTGCAGTAGTAGTTCTATTCAAATGGTAAAAATATGAAAAATAAAAAAATGCAGTAGTAGTTAAATAGAAAAAAACAAATGTTATAAAAAAGTTTAGTCGCAGTTGCATTGGCAGTTACAGTTGCAGTTGCAATTTTCGCTGTACTTGCAGTTGCATGTGCAGTTGTAGTTTTAGTAGTATAATCAGTTGCAGTTGCATTTGCTATTGCAGTGGCATGTGCAGTGGCAGGTTCATGTGTATTTGCAGTTGCAGTTAAAAAGTTCTAAATATGTAAAATTAAAAAAAACCTTCCCTAGTTAAAAAGAAAAAAAAATTTATATTAAAAAAGTTTAGTCGCAGTTGCTTGTGCAGTTGCATATGCTATTACAGTTACATGTGCAGTTACAGTGGCATTGGCTATAACAATAGAATGTGCAGTTAAAAGTGCATGTGTAGTTGCAGTGGCATGTGCAGTAGTAGTGGCAGTTGCATGTGCCGTTGCAGTTGCAGTTGCAGTTGCACTTGAAATTGCAGTAAAATTTGCTATCGCAGTTGCGTGTGCAATTGCTGTTTCATTTGCATTTGAAGCTGTATGTGCAGTTGAAGTGCATGTTAAGTTATAGTTTCAGTTGCATGTGCAGTTGCTGCTGCATGTGCAGTAACAGTTTCAGTTGCAATTGCATGTGAAGTTGCAGTAAAGTTTGCAGTTGCAGTTGCCTTGCTGATACAGTTTTTTTGAATTTTACAATGCAGTTGCATGTGCAGTCGCAGTTAAATGAGCAGTCGTAGTTGCATGTTTAGCGTTAGTAGCAGTTGCATATGCTTTTGCAGATGCAGTTGAAATGCATTTGCTGATGCAGTTACATGTGCAGTTACAGTTGCATGTGCAGTTACAGTTGCCTTTTTCGTTGCAGTTGCATGTTTATTTGCATTTAAATTGTCAATTGCAGTTGCTGATGTATGTCTAATTGCATTTGCAGTTGCATGTGCATTTTAGTTGCAGTTGCACTGGCATATGAAGTTGCAGTTTCATTTACTGTGGCAGTTGAATGTTTAATTGTAGTTGCAGCTACATTTGCAGTTCGAGTTGCATCTGCAGGTGCTGTTGCAGTTGCAGTTCCATGCTGAGTAGTTGCTGCAGCTGCATGTACAGTTGCAGTTTTAGTGGCAGTTGCAGTTAACCTTGTAGTTTCAGTTGCATGTGCAGTTACAGTAGCATGTGCAGTTGCATTTACAAGTGTAGGGTCAGTTGCATCTTCAGTTGTAGTTACAGTTTCATGTGTAGTAACAGTTGCTGTTGCAGTAGCATGTAATGTTGCAGTTGAATCTTCTATTGCAGTTGCATGTGCCGTTACAGTTGCCTGTCTAATTGTAGTTGCAGTTTTATGTGCAGTTGTAGACGCCTGTTTAGTTTTGGTTGCATTTTCATGTGCAGTTAGAGTCGCACGAGATGCAGCAGTTGCAGTTGCAGTTCGAAGTGTAGTAGTAGCGGCAGTCGCTAGTACAGTTGATGTTACAGTTACAGTGGCATGTGCAGTGGCAGTTGCATGTGCAGATGCAGTAGTATGTTTAGTTGTAGCTGCTGTTCCATGTTTAGTTACAGTTGAACTTGCTTTTGCAGTTTTGTGTGAAATTGTAGTTTAATTTTTAATTGCAGCTGAAGATGCAGTAATTGTGCATGTTAAGTTGTAGTTGGTGTTTTATGTGCAGTGGCAGTTGCATGTGCAGAAAGAGTAGCATAAATAGTTGTAGTTGACGTTGCATGTGCAGTTGCAGTTGCATTTGCAGTTATAGTTGAAGTTGCAGATTTATTTTTCGATGCATATGGATTTGCAGTTGCAGTTTCATGTGCATTAGCTTTTGCAACTGCTGATTTATTATCACTTTACAATGCAGTCGCAGTTTAAGATGCATATGCAGTTGACTGTGCAGTTGCAGTTTTAGTTGCAGTTGCATGTGCAGGTGTAGTTGCATGTGGAGTCGCAGTTTTATGTGCAATTGCTGTTGAATTGGCAATTGCAGTTCCATAATCTTTTGCAGTGGTAATTTTTGTCGTATGTTGCAGTTGTGTGTACTGTAGCAATTTAGTTGCAGCTGCATGTGCAGTTGCATAAGCCAATTTAGTTTAAGTTAAAGATTCATTTTTTTTTCAATCGTATTTGCATTTGAATGTCTTGTTTTAGTTACAGTAGCATGTGCAGTTATTGTTGCATTTGCAGTGGCAGTTGCAGTTGCCGTTTAATGTGTATTTGTTACTGCAGTTGCATGTAAAGTTGCAGTTTAAGTGGCAGATGCATTCGCAGCTGCAGTTGCATGTGCAGTAGCCGTGTCATCATCAGTTGTTGTTACAAAGGCATATGCAGTTGCAGTTGCCTATGCAGTTTTAAATACTGTTGCCTCTGCAGTTGCATGTGAATATGCAGTTGCAGTTGCTTTTGCAGATCCAGTTGCATATTTAGTTGTAGTTACAGTTGCAAGAGTTATTGCAGTTTCATTTGCAGTTGCATGTAAAGTTGCAGTTAAATTTGTTGTTGCAGCTGCTTGTGCAGTTGCAGTTAAATGTGCATTCACAGTTGCATGTCTAGCTGTTGTTGCATTTGCATGAGCAGTTAAAGTTGCATAAGCAAGTGAAGTTGCATGTTCAGCAGCAGTTGCCATTGCAGTAGGATTTGCATGTTTAGTTGTAGGTGCATTTGCATGTGCAGTATAAGTTGCAAGCGCAGTTGCCGTTGCATGGGCAGTTTAGTGGCCTTTTTAGTTGTGTTTACATTAGCAGTTGCAGTTGCAGTTAAATGTTAAGTTTTAGTTGCAGTTGCATGATTAAATGCTGTGGCAGTTGCTGATGCATATGCAGTTGCAGTGGAAGTTGCTTTTGCTGTGGCAGTTTTAGTTTCAGTTTCTTGTTTAGTTGCACGTTTAGTGGCAGTTGCTGTTGTATGTGTAGTTGTAGATGCAGTTGCAGTTCTTTGTTTAGTTGCTGGTTTATTTGCTGTAGCAGTTTAAGCTGCGTTGGCAGTTACAGTTGCAGTTATAATTTTATGTTTACTTTCTCTATTAGTTGCATCAGTATTTGCAGGTACAAATACTGATTCATAGGCTGTAGCAGTTGCAATTGCAGTTGCATGTTTAGTTACAGTTTCAGTTAAGTGTTTAGTAGAGACTGGAGTTGCTTGTTCAGTTGCAATATCATTTGCATAGGCAGTTAAAGTGAAAGTGGCGTTTGCAGTTGCAGTTGCAGTTAAAAAAGCTGATGCATGTGCAGTTGCAGTAGAAATTGCAGTTGCATGTGTAGTTGCAGTTATAGTTAAATTTACATTTGCATGTGCAGTTACAGTTTTTGTAACGTTTGTTTGTTAAGATAAACATAAAAACACAAATTTTAAACAAAAAAATGCAGTTTTAGTTGCTGTAGCATTTGCATTAGCAGTTGCAGAAAAATTTGCTATTGTAGTAGAATCAGCTCATGCAGTTGCATTTTAATTGTCATGTACAATTGCAGTTTAATGTGCAGTTGCAGTTTCCGTAACAGTTTTACGAGAAGTTGCATTTGCAATTGCAGTTTAAATTAAAATAGCATTTGTAGGTGCAGATGCAACTTCCTGTTCAGTTGTAGTAGCAGTTTTACCTAAGTTTGTTTTTTTATGTGCTGCTGCATTTATAGTTGCATTTTATGTCCTAATAGCTGCAGCAGTGGCCGTTGCAGTAGTAGTTGCAGTAGCAATTGCAGTGGCAGTAGCAGTTGACGTTGCAGTTGCATGATCAGTTGCAGTTAAAGTTTCAGTTGCTCTAGCAAATTCAGTTGAAGTTGCAGTAGATCTTTCACGCGCAAAAGTAGTTGCAGTTGCAGTGTCTTAAGCAGTTTTATAGCAGGAGTAGCAGCTGTTGCAGATTCAGTTGCTGTAGCATGCGCAGATGCAATTGCAGTTGCATTTACAGTTTCTCGTGCAGATGTTGTTGCAGTTTATGTTGTTGTAGCTGCAGCAGTTGCAGGTGCATGTTCAGTGTCAGATAAAGTTGCAGTTTCTCTAGCAGATGCAGTTTCGGTGTCTGTTTCTCTTGCACGTAAAAATGCAGTTGTAGTTTTATTTGCTTTAGCAGTTTAATTATATGAGTAGCAGCTGTAGCAGTTCTAGTTGCAGTAGCATTCGCAGATACAGCTGCAGTTGCAGTTACAGTTGCAGTTGCA
>NW_014569925.1:28434-51442 GCF_001313835.1 Polistes canadensis
TAGTTGCAGTAGCATTCGCAGATACAGCTGCAGTTGCAGTTACAGTTGCAGTTGCAAATTCTGATGGATATGCCCTTGTAGGTCGATTTGAAGTTTCATGTGCAGTTTTAGTTGTTGTTACAGTTTCAGTTGCAGTTGCAGTTGCATGTGCAGTTTCAGTTGCATGTGCTGCTGCAGTTGTAGTTGCAGTAGCAGTTGCAGTTTTAGTTGCAGTTGCATTTGCTGTTGCAGTTGAAGTTGCAGTTGCAGTTGCAGTTTCAGCTGCGTTTGCATTTGCAGTGGCAAGTATGGCTGCATGTTCATTTACACGAATAATTTTAAGAGCAGTAGCAGTTGCAGTAAAAGATGCAGATGCAAATGCTGATACATGTGCTTTTGCAGTATTAGTTAAATGTGTAGTGGCAAAATGAGGTTGCGTTTGCATGAGTAGTTTCAAATTGGAATATATATGTAATATTTCTATCTGTTACAGAGCAACACGTTATTCGAGTTATTTCYATACTATCCAACCTGATAGATAGATATAAACATTACAAAACGACAATTTAAGACAGTTACTTCTAATGCTCTTTCGAGGTCACTTATATTATTATATTTGTATTATTCTATTCTTCTAAGTATATCTCTTTGTAACGAACTTTGGTAACTAGTCACTAATATTACTACTCTTTGTCTTATATATCTAAGCTACTCAGCTACTTAACGCGTCAAATTTAAAGAGAATATATTATCTTTACATATATATATATATATATATATATATATACATATAGGGCACAGTTTCACGAAGAATATCCTTATTTCTATATTTAGCTAATTACCACTTGTCCCGATGGACAATTCTACTTCTATTTTTGAAACAAATTTTAACGTTATTTATAGGCAGAACTTCTAGAATCTAGTGGGGCCCAGCGTATTGATCTCCTAATTTCGATGTTGGCTGTTTCAATAAATAAATGTTATCTCTAACTTCAAGTTTTTGATCGCGAGCATTTCGATCGTAATAAAATTTCGATTATATTTTTGCACCCACCAGGTTCCGTCTTGCTATCCCCTGAGCTGTTCTGATTTTGCGAATCAATTCCAAATAGTATTTTACATATGTATTTTCTAGAGCAACATTCATAAGCGTTTCTCCTGAAGGAATAACAGCTTGTTTCCTGAATATTAGTTAGTGAGGGGTTAATTTAGTTCCCTCATGTGTGCTTGTATTGTATGCGAACATGGCATGCGTGAGCCATTTATCCTATTCGCTTTTTTTATTAATGAAGTGTTTCAAATATTCGGTCAGTTCGATGTGTGAATGCTCAAGCGATCAATTCGACTGAGGATGGAACGCAGTTGTTTAAATTTGCTTACATCGGTATTGTTTTGCAATTGCCCTTAATAAGGAGCTTATAAAATTTGTTCCCTGATCAATCAGAATAGCGCGCGGCGCACTGAATATGTTACAAAATTTGTGAACCATTGCTTCTGCAATATCAACAGATGTAGCCGACTTAAGATCTACTGCAATATAATATTTAGTTAAGGCATCTTGAATATTAGGGATATATTTGTTACCCAGTTTAGTTGCTGGAAGTGGTCCCACAATATCCATGGCAATTTTGTCGAATGCCGTCCCTGGCGTATCGGTTAGTATCATTAGTTCCTTGGACTTTATTCTAACTAGTTTCTTTAATTGGCAACTTTCACAATTCCTAATAAATTTTTGTACGTCACTTTTTATGTTTTGTCAATGATACTTTTGTCTAATTCTATTATACGTTTTTGTTATTCCTTTGTGTCCACCGATAGCCGAGGAGTGGCATTCTGCAAGAATGACCTCCCGCTTTTCTGGTTCTGGAACTAAAACTTCATTTTGATATATTACAATTTTGCAAGGTTCAGATTCAAAGGTGTTATTAAGGTTGTTTTAGACAAGCGACCATGGTATACCATCGATATAGGGTGTTCTAGCGATACTTACTGATTTAAGGTTCAATTCTCGAGTGACAGTAACCTCTGTTACCGTTTCCACCTTCGTGGAGTTTAAGGTATGTTCTTTTATTGAAATTAATATCAGCTTATATTTTCTCAAGTTCGTCACCTTTGCTCGAGCTAACACAAAATTCCTTTTTTTCGGAAGCTGTCCTGTTTGGTCTAAGAGCTCGGCGCCCCTATCGCAGGGTGCACCGTCTAAATCTATAAATAAAACTACATTATCACGCCTCAAATTCAAGGAATCCCTAGTTTCTACTAAATTTCCCGTTAACAATCCCAAGTTCGAATCATTTCTTGTCGGCGTGTATGGGGAGAATAAGCCATCGTATTCCGTTAAGTCACCGTTTTCCCCAACGTCTGAGTCTTTGTCTTCTGTCATCGTTGCAATTGTATCAAAGGTACTGTCGAGATCATCGTCCCCGTCGTCTGTCATTGTGCGTCTGGCATAGAATTGGATTGGGCTATCTCCCGAATCATCCGCATACACAGGGAGCACGACTTTCGTCTTTGACGGATATCGCGAAAGGACATCCGCGTTTGCATCGGCAGTACCAGTTTTATACATGATTTTGAAAGAATAGTCTGCTAAATTTAGGCTCCCCTCAAAAAGTCTTGAAAAAGGGTCTTTTATTGATTTTAACCAAACTAACGGCTTGTGATCAGTAATCAAAGTGAAATATCTACAGTATAAATATGGCCTAAAAAAATTCGTTGCGTAGACTATGGTCAAAAGTTCCCTCTCAATTGTAGAGTAGTTTTTCTCTGCTTTGGTTAAAATTCGCGAGCAGTAAGAAACGGGTAGGTCCTTCCCTACAGGGCCCTGATTTAAGACGGCGCCGATCGCATAACCGAAAGCGTCCGTTGTTACATTAAATAGCAAGACAAAATTCGGGAACTGTAGTATTGGTTTCTTGCACAAGGCGTCACGGAGCGAGCAAAACGCGTTTTCTTGGGTAATTTCCCAACAAAATAAAGCATCTTTTTTTAACAAATCGAACAGAGGTTTTGCAACTTTAGAAAAGGCAGGGATAACCCTTCTATAGAATCCTGCCAGACCCCAAAATTGTCGAACAGATTTAGCATTAATCAGACGCGGAAAATCCCTAACTGCTTCCAATTTCTTTGGGTCGGGTTTTACGCCGTTTTCTCCAATAATATGTCCCAGATAAATTACTTTCCTACGCAAAAATTCGCACTTATCGGGTTGCAATTTTCGGTTAGCTTTACGCAGATGTTGCGCGAGTTTACTAAATTTCGCCTCATGCTCGCTAAGTGATCTTGCGTACAGGACAACATCATCCAGATATACAAAAATTTCCTCGCCCTGCAAACCGGTCAAGACATGATCCATCAACCGTTGGAAGGTTGCTGGATCGTTTTTCTGGCCAAATGGCATTCTACAAAATTCGAAGTGGCCGTACGGGGTCAAGAACGCTGTCTTGTCGCGTTCATGTCATCCAGATGCATTTCAATTTGGGGAAATCCGGATTTCAGGTCGAAGGTCGAGAAATATTTTGCCGCGCCGAGTTGGTCTAAGATTTCCGTTATATTGGGTATAGGATATGCGTCTTCTACAGTTTTCTCATTTAAGCTCCGATAATCAATCACCATCCGCCATTTGGGAACTCGCTTGGAATCTGCTTTTTTAGGTAGAATCCATATTGGAGAAATGTACAGTGAAAGAGACGGCCTAGTTATTCCATCTTTTAGCAATTAGATGTCTGTTTCCAAGCTTCTTCCTTGTGAGACGGAGGGAATCTGTATTGTTTTCTGTGCACCGGTACATTGTCGCTTGCAACTATTCTGTGTTTCAAAATTTCGGTGCTTCCCAAAGGTTCGTCAGGTAAATGAAAAATATCGGCGTTAGCAGCTATTAATTTCAAAACTGATTCTGCCTCTTCCGTATCCAGATGTTCAAGTCAGAGGAGGGATTTGACGGATTCTGTTTGAGAGGATGCTGCGGATAATGTGGGTTTTGGAGTATCCACTTTCGGAGTTATGTTTTCAGAGGTGGATGCAAAAATTGTATGTATATAATGCAGATATTCGGATTGATCAGGATCGCAGACCTCTGACGAAGGATCGGAGTTATCTGATGCTGAATTCGGAAGAGTACTAGTACTTTATTTAAATAATTCCAATCTCGGAATTGCTCAAGAGACAGATTTCAAAGTCGTGTTTATTACTTTAAAATATGCTTTCCCGTTTTCATTTTTACCTAAGGCTTCACCTGCATAGACTCCCAGAGAAAGTCTCAAACGAGGATTATATCCCTCTTCGGTTTCAGTGTTCACGACGTAACAGTAGCAAATTTGAGACGTTCTCGGTGGAACGCAAATACTTTCGTCTGTGACAAACGGAATTATTTTATTGCAAAATTTGAGACATCCGTTAGTATAATCAATGGTAGCAAATTTCGACTGTAGGAACTCTGTTCCCAAAATACCATTTGATTGTATAGGAAAATCGTCCTGGACCAAGTGAATTTCAACGTCCTCCCCGAATATACGAATTTTGGCAGTACCAAGGGTGCAATGAATGCCTTGGGAGATGCCCGTTAATTGCATTATTTCTGTAACGTTCGTCTCTGTCGTTTCTAGTAATACGTTAGCCTTAATCAAATTAATTTCCGCGCCGGTGTCGATTATTAATGTCACGGGGTCAGTAAGCTTTTGTGAAGCACCTGCGACAAAGGGAGCCCTATTGACAGGTTCGTATTTTACCTGCCTGATTGCGACGGTCCTGGCGTCGGTTGCGGAGCTCTCGGACACGGTACGGGAGAAGAGGAACGGCGAGCTTTCGCCGCCGGACCCGTCTTGTCGTTTCCTTGGTTCTGCTTTCTTCGTCGATCATTATTATATTTTAATTTTCGACATTCGTATTTCCAATGTCCTGATTTCTTGCCATAGTTGCAACGCCCCTTCCTTCTTTTCCCTGATTAAAGAGACGAATTCGATGGACTCGGTGAACTTCTACCTGACTTTGTCTTTAGCCAGCAATTATTTTCTCTATAGCCCTGCTTTTTGCAGTGCTTGCAAACTACTATTTCCGTTTTTTGTCTTATATTTGCGACGCGGTTCCTAAAGGTCGGAGAAGCTGTTCTTTTAGCGTCTTCTTGAATTTGTTTATCTATTCGAAGTAGAGATAATAGGGCTGAACTAAAATCGGTATACCGTTCGAATCGCAATGCAGTACGATAATCTGATGGAAGCCCGCGAACGAAGGCGTCTAGGCCTTTCACTTCTATTTTGCCCTCTACAGATCGTTCCAAACGCTCAATATGCTTTGATTCTTCATCAATTATCGACTTTGTCAAATCACGGACGCGACTAATATAATCAAGAACGTTTTCCTTTAGTTTTTTAAATTCAGTAGCTAGTTGTCCGCGATAACAATACGATCCATGTGCTGGCAAGAATGCATCCTTCAGCCGATCTACTAGCTGCTCAACCTTTGTTATTTTCAGATTTTCGACAACAACATATGCGTGTCAGTTCAATTTTGAAATGAACAGTCTAGTAAGTGAATTTTCTGTTTCGGCAGTATAATGAGCGGGCAATGAATCAAGAGCTCTTTTACAAAGTGTTGCAAATTGAAAAGCCGAGATGTTGCTACCATTGAACTTGGGTACTGCTTTTGTAATTTCGCGCCATTTGATCGAAGCATTCGTTGTACGCGGAAGTGGAGAGGGTGGACGCGGTGCAGCCACTGCCCCCCTCAAATAATCTAATTCACGCTTTAGTAGTTCGTTTTCCGTTTTTAAATCGTTACTATTATCTAAAGCAGTACAGGATGCTCGGAAAGGTGGAACTCGCCGTGGAGAGCTAGATCGCGATAGATTAGGCGTTCGGGTTACCGTTATGAACGATGAGTCGTCCTGATTTTGCGTGTTTTCAAACCCCCGGAACCCGCAAAAATCTTTGCCTACAGATCTACGAATTTCCTCTTCCCTCTACTCTAATTTACGCATTTTTTGTTCTAACGCCTTCCTCTGTACTTCTAACTCGTTCTCTCTTTTGTCTAGATTTTCTTGCTTCTTATACGTTTCTAATTGTAATCTACTCAACAGTTCCTGAAATGAAATAATTTCTTCTATTTTCTTCCGCATTATCATTTCCTTTTCTTCGAATTCATCTTCGTATCCACCTATTGCCTTGTCGGTGATAGGAGATTCTACCCTAACGCGGGAACGTTCTGATGCTATGCTTTTTTTATAAACTAAATATATAACTCCGAAACTGTCACGATCACACACTAAAGACTAGAGCTAAGCAAGATTACGAATTCCTTCCGTTTTCTATCCCACCGCTGCCACCAGTTTATGCCTTCCCGTTACGTCCCAGAAGGGGGATTGCACAGTAGCAATTATAAAATTCGAAAATAGAGATAGAAAAAAAAGTTTATTCTTAAACTTATAATTAAATGTAGAAAGCTTAATAATAATAACAAATTTCGAATCTTAGCATCTAGTCCCGGTAACAAAAGCTTAAAAATAATAACAAATCTTGAATCTTAGTAACAAAAAGTGAAATACTTACGAATAATAACGAATATCTAAACTAAATGTATAATGCGAACTATACAAATATTTGGTAGACTATGATCTTGCTTTGACTAGGAGAGAAAATATTTTATGATAACTTGTCGGAAAGATGTGGTAGACTGCCTGCCGGCGAGAACGCAACCCCCCTATGTAGGGTCTTATCGCCACAGTGGGGGTACCTCCCACCTACGCAAAATGCTTCTTGAACCACCAACTTCTCTCCTGCGAAACGCAACCGTTGAAAAGAATGTGCCGACGATTATTATTCTCGGAAGCGAACAAATATTCATTATTACCAAGTATGAATTTTCCGTAGTGACTAAGGTATAATCTGAATAAATGTTTCATAGAGAAGTTGGTAATACGGGAGCGCGAAGTCGGTATTAAAGACTTCCGACGGACCCTCTTCCATGAACGACAATTGATCAGTGCCGTTCTATTTAACAATATGCCAATAACGATGGTAGTTCATGTTGAAGTTCTTATAAAATATAAGTGACTAACGAAAAATACGGCGTACAAAAATATTACAGTATACAAGGTAACAAAAGTATCAGATAAATTTAAAATTAGAGTGTTCTCGACTTTCAATACAACTATTTTTAATATATAAGAAATTCAAGGTTTGCATAAGAAAATAGAAGAAAACACATTGATCACGTGATCCAAGCCTATGGCGTACGTAATCGTAAACACGTCGATCGCGTGATCTGTTGCTTCCCGCGATAGTGGCCAAATAAGGATTTGAACGAAAATAAGATTCTAAGAAATACGCAAGAGGTAAAAACAAACAGAAGAAGAGTAGCATTCGGATATAAGTGGATATAAATAATGTAGTTCTACAAAGGACAGTCACGTCTCAATAACAAATAAATTCGAAATTCAAATAATCGCCATAAATACTAAACTTGTGATATTAAATATAAACCGAATATGTCGAATCCCGCTGGTATTCATAATATAACGATGTTAATTACGTTAGGGCGTGACATGCTTTTGCAGGTGCCGTTTCAGTTTCCAGTGCAGTTACAGTTGCAGTTGCAGTTGCTGTGTCATGTTGCAGATGCAATAGCAGGTACAGTTGCAATTATAGTAGCAGTTGCAATTATAGTAGCAGTTGCAATTGAATTTGCCGTTGCATGTTGCAGAGGCAGTAACAGTTTCAGTTGCAAGTGCAGTAGTAGTAGCAGTTGCAGCTTTAGTTTATGTTAAGTTGCAGTTTTATTTGCAGTTCTAGTTGCAGTTGCCTTCTCAGTTGCAGTTGCAGTTGCAGTTACTCTTGCACAAGAAAATTCGGTAACAGCTGCAGTTTCAGTTGCATGTTCAGTTGCTATCGCGGTTGCATATGCAGTTGCAGGGGAAATGGCGTTTGCAGTTGCAGTCGCTTCGGCAATTGCATGTGCAGTTGCAGCTTTAGTTGTGTTTGTAGTGTCAGTGGTATTTGTAGTTTCATGTGTAGTTACTGTTTTTGTTGCAGTTGCAGTGGGAATTTAAGTTGCCTTTTCAGTAGCAGTTGCATTTGCTCTTGCTGTTGCATATGCTCTTGCGGTGGCAATCTAAGGTACATGTGCAGTTGCAAATGCAGTTGCATGTGCTGTTGTAGGATTTGTTGCAGTTGCAGTTTCAGAAGCGTCTGCAGTTGAAGTAAGAGTGGCATTAGCAGTTGTAGTATCAGCTGCAAGTACAGTTTCAGTGACAAATACTAATGCCTGTGCAATTTCAGTTGCAATTATAGTTGCATGTTCAGTTACAGTTTAAGTTTAATTTGCAGTTGCAATGGCAGTTGCATGTGCTGTTTCAGGTTAAGTTTCAGTTTCATTTTTAATTGCAGTGGCTATGCTGATGCATGTGCAGTTTAATTTGCAGATTTAGTGTCATTTGCAGTTGCGGTCTCATTTTTAGTTACAGTTATAGTGGCAGTTGAAGTCGCAATTGTAGTTAAATGTGCAGTTGCAGTTTTAGTACCATGTGTAGCTGCTATTGTAGTAGCATGTCTAGTTGCTTGTACATTTTAAATTTAAGTTTAATTAGCAAGTAAAGTTGCAGTTTTCTATGCTCTTAAAGTTGCAACAGCAGCAGCATATGCAGTTGTTCTTTATCTAACGTTTTTAGCTGCAGTTGCAGGTGTAGTTGCTTGTGCAGTATGCAGTATCAGTTGTATGTGCAGTTGCAGTTGCAGTTGCAGTTGCAGTATCAGTTGCAGTTGCAAATGCTAATTAATGTCTAATTGCAGTAGAAATTATAGTTGCATGTGAAGTTACAGTTGTTGTTGCAGTTGTAGTTGCAGTTGCAGTTGCAATTGCATTTGCATGTTCAGTGATAGTTTCTGTGTGAATATTCGGATGCATGTGCAGTTAAAGGCTTAGTAGCATTTATAGTGGCAATTGCAGTGGCAAATGCTGATACATAGGCATTAACAGTTGCAGTTCTAGTTGCGTGTGCAGATTAAGTTACATTTGCAGTTTAGGTTGCAGTAGCATGCGCAGATGCAGTTGCTGTTTCAGTTTCAGTTTAAATTGCAGTAGAGGGCGCAGATAAAGTTGCAGTAACAATTGCAGTATTTTTTATCGGTCCAGTTACACTTGTAGTTGCGGTTGTAAGTGCAGTTGCAATTGCAGTTTCATGTTCAGTTATAGTTTCAGTGTGAATATTCAGTTGCATGTGCAGTTGCAGGTTTAGTTGCAGTTACAGTTGCAATAGCAGTAGCCAATGCTGATACATAGGCAGTAGCAGTTGAATTTGCAGTTGCATGTGCAGACTGAGTTACATTTGCAGTTTATGTTGCAGTAGCATGCGCAGATTTAGTTGCTGTTGCAGTTGCAGTTAAAATTGCAGTAGAAGCCGCAGATACAGTGGCCGTGGACATTGCAGTATTAGTTGTTCGTGCAGTTACAGTTGCTGTTGCAGTTTTAAGTGCATTTGCAGTTTCATGTGCAGTTGCAGTTGCAGTTGCACTTTCGGTTACGGTGCAGTTACAGTGGCAGTTGCAGTTGCAGTTTTATGTTTAGTTGTTATTGCGTGTGTAATTGCAGTTAAAAGTGCAGTTTAAATCATGTATAGTATAAGCTGCAGTTGCCTGGGCAATAACAGTTGCAGTTGCACTTGTCGTTGCATGTTGCAGAAGCAGTAACAGGTACAGTTGCAATTGCAGTAGCACTTTCAGTTGCATTTGTTGTTGCATGCTGCAGATGCAGTAACAGTTGCAATTGCAAATGCAGTACCAGTAGTTATTGCAGTTTTAGTCGCATATTTAGTCGCAGTTTTAGTAGCGTTTTACAACGCAGTTGCAGGTGTAGTTACATGTGCAGAAGCAGTATCAACTGCAATTGAAGTTGATAGTGCAGTTGCAATTGTTGTTGCAGATGCAGTTGAATTGTTTGCTGCATGTAAAATGGCATTTGCTTGTGCAGTTGTCTTTGCATTTGCAGATTCAGTTTAATTGGAATGTGCGGTTGTAGTTGCCTATTCTATTGCAGTTGTTGCTGCATTAACATGTGCAGTTGCAGTGGCATTTGCATATGTTGCTGCATATGTAGGGGCAATAGCATTTGCAATTGCAAAAGTGCAGTTAAGTTGGCAACCTAGTTGCATGTGAAGTAGTAGTTGCAGTTGCGTTTGCAGTTTAAGTTGCAATGCAGTTGCAAGTTCTGATTAATGTGCAGTGGCAGTTGCAATAGCAGTTGCATATACAAAAGTAGTAGTTGTTGCAGTTGTAGTTTTATGGGCACTTGCTGTTTTAGTTGCATGTGCAGTTGCAAAGGCAAATGCATGTGCAATTGCTTGTTTAGTTAAAGTTGCAGTTGCAAATGCAGTTTCATATGCTGTTGCAGGTAAATTTATAGTTGCAGTGTTAGTTGCGCTTGCAGTTGTCGTTGTAGTAGCACGTGCAGTGGCAGTATCAACTGAAATTGTAGTTGCAAGTGCAGTTGCAAAAGCTGATTCATGGGCAGTTGCATCTGCAATTGCAGTTGCAAGTGCCGTTACAATTTTTGTCGTTGGATCAGTAGATTTTTTAGCTGAATGTACAGTTGCAGTTGCATGTGTTGTTGCTTTTGCATTTGCAGTTACAGTCTTTTTGAAATGTGCAGATGCAGTTTCCTATTCTATCGCAGTTGCTGCTGCAGTAGCGTGTGCAGTTGCAGTTGTATTTGCATATGTTGCTGCCGTTGTAGGGGTGATAGCAGTTGCAGTGGCAAAAGTGCAGTTGATGTTGCAATTTAGTTGCATAAATAGTTGCAGTTTTAGTTGCATTTGCAGTGGCAAATGCAGGTACATTTGCAATGTCTTGTTTAGTTAAAGTTGCAGTTGCATGTGCTTATGCAAATTAAGTTGCGTTTACATGTGTAGGTTAAAATTTAAATAAAAATATAGTAAGAAAAGAATGCAGTTTTAGTTGCAGTTTTAGTTAGAGTATAATTGAAATAGGCAGTTTTAGTTTGTGTTTAATATGCAGTTGCAGGTTTAGTTGCAATTGCAGTTCTGGATACAGATGAATGTGCAGTATTATTTGCATGAGCAGATACATTTATTGTGCAGTTGCTTTTGCATATGCTTTAGCAGTGGCAGTTGCATTAGCATGTGTAGTTGCATTTGTAGTTGCATGTGCAGTTTAAGTGGCAATTGCAGTTGCATGTGTAGTTTTAGTTTCAGTTGCAGTAACAGTTACCTGTAGAGTTACAATTTTTGTAGCAGTGGAGTTTCCAATGCTGGGGGATGTGCAGTTGTAGTTGCTATGTCATTTGCATTTGCAGGTTTAGTTGTAGTAACAGTAACAGTTTCATTTTTATTTGCATGTAAAGTTTCAATTGCATGTGCAGTATCGTTTGTATGTGGTGCTGCAGTTTTATTGGAATGTAAAGTGGCAGTTGACTTGCTCTTGCAGTTGCAGCTGCAGTTCCATGTGCATTAGCAGGCTTAGATAAAGTTTCAGTTTCAGTTTCGTTTGCAGTTGTAGTTGCAGTTAGAATTGCATTTGCAGTTGCAGTTGCAGTTGCAGTTGCAGTATTAGTTGCATTTACAGCTGCAGCTGCAAATACTGATGCATGTGCAGTAGCAGTGGCAATTACAGTTGCCTGTTTAGTTACAGTTTTAGTTTAATGTGCAGTTTCAATTGCTGTTGACTGTGCCGTTCCAGGTTAAGTTGCAGTCTTATTTTTAATTTCAGTTGCCTATGCTGATGCATGATTTGTAGCAGTATCAGGTTTAGTAGCAGTTGCATGTGCAGTTTTATTAGCAGTTACAGTTGTAGTTGCGGTTGCAGTAGCAATTGCTGTTGAAAGTGTAGTTGCAGTGGTAGTTACTTAGGCTGTCTAGTGGCAAGAGAAGAAGCAGTGGCAATTGTTTTTGCAGAAGTATGCGTAGATAAAGTAGCACTTGCATTTGCCGTTGCTGTTGCATGTACAGTTGCAATTGCAGTTTCAGATAAAGTTGCAGTTAAAGTTGCAGTTGCTTTTGCAGTTTTAGTTGCATTTTTTTGTGCAGTTTCAGTGGCAGACCTTGAATCAGTTGCAGTAGCAGTTGCGGTAGCAACCCCCTACGTTGGCAGGGGGCAGTAGAATTCTCCGACAGTATTTCCTGCTTGTCGTAAGAGGCGACTAAAAGGAAAGGTATGAATATTATGTGAATTATCTTGTTTACTGATTTCTATCTGTAACGCTTCATGTACCATCCTTGTCTATTCTTTCTTTTCTCAGACTTCCTTATTTTCCTATTCAGCCTTTATTTCCTAGGGCCCTGTACCTAATATTTGTTACAGTTTATAGATTATGGATGGTACAGCTTTAGTGACAAGCCGCTGGGGGAGGGATACCTAAACCAGGGTGGTGTTTGGCTGTGGTAGGGCAGGCCACTTTTCGTTGACAACGGGCTAATGTCAGGAGTCAACGATAGACGACCCAGCCTTTGCTCTGGGAAATACATCGGGAAGTAAGGATGAGATGCGAAGAGGACTGGTGGAAGAAGAGATGCGGGATTCGTACTCGTTTACCCTGGTTAGGACGGGTAAGCAGCTAAAATCACTTACCTTTTCGTCCTCCTAGGAGGATAATGATATAAACCATTCTGGGATTGCTGAGAGTCTTTCGTTGGAAAGCCTGGAGCCAGGTAAGCTTTTATAGAAAATGAGAGATGTCATGTCGACGGCAGAGGCTGACAGAATAAGGTCAGGGGACCTCAAAGGGAACATTTCTAGAAAAATGAAGCGCTGCTACAAGAAGGTCGTCAGAATCTCCAAGTTTCTGAATGAACGGTTTGACGCCTGCAGTACTGCTGAGCATCGGTTTTTGGAGGCTATTGCTTAGCTGAGAGCTAAGAATAAGGCAATAGTAGAACAGAACCAGAAATTAAAGAAGGACTTTGCGCTGTTCCAGAAAAAGCAAAGGAAGCTGACGCTACCTCTAGCGGTTTCTAGGTCTCCCGTTCCGGTCTTGCCTGACTTAACATCAACCACGAAGACAAATGTTCCTCCACGACAGGGTGATTAATTTGTCGAAGTGGGCCGCCGAGGTAGAAGCAAGCAGGTCAGACACCTGCTGGACAGGAAACGCCAGCTGGTACTAGCTCAGTGAATGGTGCTGCTCTTTTGCGAGCAGCTAAGAAGAACAGGAAGAGAAAAAAAAGACGCAGGAGAGTTCAGGAGACTGCAGCGGTTTCCCTCACTTGCAAGGAGGACGGTAGCTATCTTGCGGCTCTCACGAATACTAATGATGCCATTAACCTACAGGACATGGGGATAAGCGGGATGCCATGCAGGCGCAACCTCAATGGCGCCTTCATCTAACAGGTTCGCGGGAAGGACTCCGGTACCCACGCATTCTTCTCACATTCCTCACTGACTCTCTTTCCTTCTTTTTGTCCTCCTTTGCCTTCATACCGAGTCATGAAAAAGTCTGGAAGTCAGCCCACGCCCCTGAGGTATCAAGGGATACCCTGTCTATCTCGAAAAGAGTGAGCTAGAACCCCTTCTAATTCCCTGACAAAATCGCTCCTTGCATCCATTCACGCAGGGCAGTCGATAAGGATTTGCTCAGCATCATCTGCATCTGCCCCGCAGAGGAAACACCGCGATAAATACTGTCTACTTATTTTCTGGAGGTACACGCGGAAGCAGCTATGCCTGGTCATCAGCTGAGTTGTGTAAAAGGTCGCCTCCATAGAGAACGGCCTCTCGAACCCACTCCTCTAACCAACAGTCAATAGCTGCCCTCACGCGAACCCCAATTGCACCATTACCCCAACAAGTCCCAGTTCCTCCTCCTTCCATGAGGCAATTGCCCTCCTCTGGGCAATAAAACCCAGCAAGGCCCTAGTGCAATGGGAAACGGGATTCTTCGCCTCCCTTACCGCTGCGTATACGTCCGTTAGCTGCGGTGCCAGATGATCGAGAGTGATAACCCCTACGACAATCATTACCGCATTAAAGGAAACTGTCCTATAGGCGCAGCACATTCTGATCGCCACCCTTCTAAGCAAGGTTTGGACAGCCCTCCTGACCCTCTGGTCCTCTTTAACAGTGCGTCACTATACCGGCGAACTATAAAAGAGCACCGAGTGCACCACGCTGCTTTAGAGGCGCCGCTTCTTTTCCCTCGGTCCGTTGAGGTTCGGAATGATCCTTATAAGCGATTAAAGATACCTCCTGCTTTCACAATAAGGGATTCAAAGTGTGGCCTAAATGACAATCTGGAGTCTACTACTATGCCCAGGTATTTACCACTGCGCTTGATTCTAATACAACACCCCACGAATCTAATAACAGGGGTGGGGGGAAACATTCCTGCGTCTGCGAAAGGCAGAGGCAGGGAAGGCCATTGCCTTCGTTTTCTGCGGCGCTACTTTGAGGCCTATTTGCTCAATCGTACATACCAGGACCTTTAGGTCCCTTTCCGCAGCCAAGATTGCCAGCGACATGTCCCGCCCCACCGACAGGAAGGTCGTTTCATCCGCATAGCAGAAAACAGGGGACCCCGCAGGCGGAGAACCTCGGAGCACACTGTCGTGGGTGATGTTCCAGAGGGTGGGGCCCAGAACAGATCCCTGCGGCACTCCGCACGACACTCGTTTCTTATGCACACAGCCATGTCTTCCAGTAAAGAGCAGGAGACAGTCACTTAGATAGTCCTTAATAATATTTACCAGGTAGGCGGGGAAGTTTCTAGTCTCAATAGCATCTACGATGGTACCCCAGGGGAGTTAGTTAAAGGCATTACTAATGTCGAACAGTGTAATAATGTCAACTACCTGTCTATCCATACATTCCTGAATTACGGACGTAATATCCAGGATAGATCTAACTGTAGAGAATCCTGCCCGAAACCCGTGCTGCGATAGCGATAACACCCGTTTAGCTTCTATAAACTCACTGCTCTTGGAAACGATGAATTTTTCCAATAATTTCCCGGCCTCGTTTAGCAGATAAATTGGCCTGAAGGAGCTCAGTGCATCAACCTGTGCGCCTAGCTTCTTTTTTACTAGCACAAGTCTAGCTTTCTTCCAGTCTCCAGGAAAAAAACCCTTCAGAAGACAGGCCAAAAAACACTTAGCCAGACCTTGGCCGCAATTAGCAGCTGCCCTTTTTAGTACAATGCTCGGCCACCTATCTGGTCCTGAGACTCTTCCGCCAGCGATCTTTGCTGCAGCCATGGTGACCTCCCTAACTGTCACAGCGGGCACATCCCGTGCCCCGAAGGAGATATTTGGTGGGACCGAGCGCCCTCTTTGGGAAACAGAGTATCTACGATACTGTCTAGCAAAGCGGGATCTAACGCCTTCGTTACCGGGATGTCGCAGACCCTGAGCTTGCCTTTACCCAGTTTATATGATCTACGCCACAAGTCCTCCTCGATCGTGGCCAAAAAGTCCCTATCAGCAGTTGCTTTAGCCCTTCTAATGGCCCGAACAAGTTTCCCCTTAGCATTACGTCTGGCCTCCGGCACGTCCTAATCCTTGCAGGGTCACCACTCCGTCTTGCTCGAAGGTATTGCCTCATTTTCGCAGTCGCTGTTGCCCGCAACGTAATGAGCTCACGCGACCACCACGGAACGGTTTTTCTATGTCCAACGTGTCTTTGACCCTAGGCATCGCCATCTTACACGCTCTAGAAAGCGTGTCCCTTCCCCACGGCACTTGGCCCCACACGTCACTTATGTCACAGCCAGAACGTGACTACTTACCAGACACGAGAGCTGCAGCGAGCATGTCATCGTCCGCAGCCCTCGCATTCTACTTGGGGAATCCCCTCTAGCGCAAGCTTCGGAGCTTTGTAGCCTCATGCATAAATTTAAATGATACATACAAATGGTCCGAAAGGGACTTAGGTTCATCCACCCTCCAGTTTGATATTCGGACACTGGCAGCTGGAGTGCCCCACGTAAGATTTATTAACCCCGACCCTTGCGACTAAACGCATTTTGGGCAGCAAACCTTGTTAATAAACAAAAGTTCATCATTTTAGCAATTGCAGTTGCATGTGCAGTGGCTTGTTTAGTTGCATTTGCAGTTTTAGCTGCGTTTGCAGTAGCAGTTGCAGTTATATTGGCACGTGCATGTGCACTATTAGATTCATAAGCAGTTACAGTTGCAGTAGAATTTGCATTGGCAGTTGCAATAGCATGTGTTGTTGCAGTTGCAAATAATCTTGTAGTTGCATGTGCAGGTGCACTAGCAATTGCAGTTGTATTTGCAGGAGTAATTTTAGTTGCGTTTGCAGTTGCAGTTTTAGTTTCAATGGAGTTGCAAATTCTAATAAATGTGCAGTTGCAGTTGCAATTGCCGTTGCATGTGCAGTTGCAGTTTCAGCAGCTTGTGCAGTTGCTTTTGCTTATGTTTTTGCAGTAGCAGTAGCAGAAACATGTGCAGTTGCAATTACATATTCATGAGCAGTTGCAGGTGCAATTGCAGTTGCATGTGCAGTTGCAATCTCAGTAACATGTGTAGTTGCAATTAAAGAAGCATTTTCAGTTGCCTGTATATTTAAAATGGCAATTTAATTAACATTTAAAGTAGCAGTTCCATATGCTCTTAAACTTGCAGCTACAGTAGCATATGCAGTGGCAGTTTTAGTAGCGTTTCACGTTGCAGTAGCAGGTGTAGCTGCATGTGCTGTTTCAGTATCAGTTGCATATGCAGTTGCGTTGGCAGTTTCAAGTGCAGTTGCAAAAGATGTTGCATGTGCACTTCTAGTTCTTTTTAAATGGTCAGTTGCATGTGCATTTGCAATTTTATGTTAATGCAAGTATAATTATTTTCATGTGTTGGGGCAGTTATTTATGATCTCGCAGATGCCACAGCAGTGCCATATGCTGTGGCAGTTTTATTAGCGTTTACAGTTGCAGTTGCAGTTTTTCGTGAAAATGGATTTGCAATTAAAGTTTTAGTTGCATGATCCTTTGCAGTAGTAGTTACATTAAAAATTGCAGCAGAAGTAGTAGTTGTAGTGGCAGTTGTATGCTTAGTTACAGGTTCATTTGCAGTAGCAGTTGCAGTTGCAGTAGAAAGTTCATTTGCATTTAAAGTTACAGTTTCTCTTGCAGATCTAGTTGCAGTTACAGTAGCTCTTTTTCGTGCAGATGAAACTTTAGTCGCAGTAACTATTTTTCGTGCAAATGCAGTTAAAGTTGCTGTTGCTTGTGCAATTTTAATTGCAGGTTTAGAAGCAGTAGCTGTAGCAGTTTTAGATGCAATTTCATGCTTAGTCGCAGTTTTTATTGCGGTTGCTCTAGCAAATGCAATTCTGTTGCAGTAACTCTTGCCCGTAAAAACGCAGTTCAAGTGTCAGTTGCCTAAGCAGTTTAAGTTGAAGGTGTAGAAGCAGTAGCAGTAGCAGTTGCAGTTGCAATTGCTTGTGTATTTGCATTTAAAGATGCAGTAGCTCTAGCAGATGCAATTGAGTTGCCGTAACTCTTGCACATTCAAATGCAGTTGCAGTTTATTTTTTTGGGAAGATTAAGCAGTTCGAGTAAAAGCAGTTGCAGTTTCAGCGGCAGTAGCATGCGCAGATACAGCTTTAGTTGCAGTTTTGGTGGAAGTTGCAGTTGCAATTGAAGTGGCAGTAGCAGTAGCAGATGCAGTTACATGTTTAGTGGCAGTTGCTCTAGCAGATGCAGTAGCAGTTGCTGTACCTCTTGCACGTGCAAATCCAGTTGCAGTGTTAGTTGCTTGAGTAGTTGAAGTTGCAGGTGTAGAATTAGTAGCAGTTTAAGTTGCATTAGCATAGCTAGATATAGTTGCAGTAGCAGTTACAGTTTCTTATGCTGAAGCATTTGCAATTAGAGTGTCAATGCAGGTTCCTTTGCAGTTGCAGTTACAGTAGCGAGAGAAGAGGCAGTTTCAGTAGAAGTTTAAATTAAAGTAGCAGTATAAGTTGCAGTGTTTTGTGCAGTTTTAATTGCATGTTTACAAGCACTAGAAGTTGCAGTTGCAGCAGCATGCGCCGATACAGTTGCAGCGGCAGTTACAGTTGCTCTTACAGATGCAGATGCAGTTGCTCGGGCAGATGCAGTGGCATTTGCTGTCTCGTGCAGATGCATTTGCCGTTGCAGTTTAAATTGCGGTAGCTGTAGCAGTTACAATTGCAGTAGCATGTACAGTTGTAGTTTTAGTTTCATGTGCATTCGTAGTTCTAGTTGCAGTTTCAGATGAAGATAACGTTAAACGTGCAGATTCCCTTGCAGTTGCAGTTGCATTTGCAGTAGCATGCGAAAATGCAGTTAAAGTTACAGTTGCAGTTAGAGTAGCACAGGCAGAGGCAGCTGCATTTAAAGTTTAAATTTTAGTGGCAGTAGCAGTGCAGTGTTTTTTGCAGTTTTAGCTGCAGGTGTAGAAGCAGTAGGAGTGCCAGTGGCATTAGCATGCGCAGATGAAGTTGCAGTAGCATGTTTAATTTTAGTTTCAGTTACAGTATCAATAGCAGTAGCAGTAGCTGTAGAATATGCAATAGCACGTAAAGTTGCAGTTACAGTGACAGTTGCTCTAGCAAATGCAATTAATTTGCAGTAACTCTTGCACGTTTAAGTGCAGTTGCAGTGTTAGTTGCTTGAGCAATTTTAGTTGCAGGTTTAAAAGCAGTAGCAGTATTAGTTGCAATAGCATATGCAGATACAGCTGCAGTTGCAATTACAGTGTCAATGACAGTTGAACTTGCAGTAGCAGTAGCAGTACCAGCTGCAGTTGCATGTTTACTTGCAATTGTAATTGCAGTTGATTTAGTAGATGCAGTAGCAGTCGCTGTTAGTTATTCAGGTGCCAATGCAGTTGCAGTGTCATGTGCCTAAGCAGTCTTAGTTGCAAGTGTAGAAGCAGTAGCAGTTTTAATTGCAGTAGCATAAGTAGTAGCGGTTAAAGTAGCAAAGACAGTTTTTAGGCAGATGCAGTAGCAGTGGAAGTGGCAGTTGCACGTTTAGTTTATGTAGAAATAGCGGGTTTTTTAGCAGCTGCAGTTGCAGTTAAAGTAGCAAATGCACTGGCCAGTGCAGTTGCAGTTGCCGTTGTTTTAACAGTTTTAGTTGCAGGTGTAGAAGCAGTAGTAGTTGCTGTTACAGTTTGTCGTGCTGATGCAATTGCAATTGCAGTTGCATTCGCATGTTTCGTTGATGTTAAACTTACAGTGGCAATTGCAGTAGCAGTAGCAGTTGCAGTTGCAGTTCCAGTTGCATGTTTATTTACATTTGCAGTTGCATTTGCAGCTTCAGCGGCAGATGTAGTTTCTGTCACAGTTCCACGTACAAATGCATTTGCAGTTGCAGCTCATAGTGCAGTAGCAGTAGCAGTTTCTCGTGAAGATGTAGTAGCTGTTGCAGTTTTGGTGTTGTAGCTGCAGCAGTTGCAGTTTCTCTAGCAGATGAAGTTGCAGTAGCAGTAACTTTTGCACGATCATATGACGCTGCTGTTGCAGTTGCTTAAGCAGTTTTTTAGCAGGAGTGGCAACAGTGGAAGTTCTCTTTGCAGTAGCATGCACAGATACAGCTGCAGTTACTCTTATAGTTTAGTTGCAGTGGCAATTGCAGTAGCAGTAGGCGTGGAAGTTGCATTTGCATATTTAGTTGCAGTGACAGTAACAGTTGCAATTGGAGTAGCAGTAGCAGTTACAGTTACACGTTAAGAGGCACTTGCCGTTGCAGTTTAAATTGCAGTAGCAATAGCAAAGGCTTGTACTATTGCTTGTTTAGTTGCAGCTGTAGTTGCAATTGCATTTGCTATTGTATGTTCAGTTGCAGTGGCTTTTTTAGTTGCAGATTTAGTATCTTGTTTAGTTTTATTTGCCGTTTTTTTGCAGTCTAAGTTACAGGCTTATAAGCAGTTGCAGTGGCAGTTGCAGTAACTAGCAAAAATATATTTGCAGTGGCAGTGACAGTAGCACGTGCAGAAGCAGTTGCAGTAGCAGTAGCTTTTACAGTTGTAGTAGCATGTACATTTCAAGTTTTAGTATCATGTCCAATTTAATGACAGATAAACTTGCAATGCCGTAACAGTTAAACGTGCAGATGCAATTCGAGTTGCAGTTGCAATCGTAGAAGTATGCGCAGATACTGTTGCTGTTGCAGATGCAGTTAGAGTTTTAATTGCAGTAGCATGCGCAGATGTTTTTGGAGTTGCAGAGTCAGTAGCACGTGCAGAAGCAGTTGCAGTAGCAGTAGCTAGTATAGTTGTAGTAGCATGCGTAGAAGCAGTTGCAGCTGCAGTTGCAGTTACATTTTCACGTGCAGTATTATGCGCAAATACAGTTGCTCGTGCAGATGCAGTGGCAGTTTCAGTTGCAGTGGCTCAGACAGATGCAATTGCAATTGCAGTTGCTTGCAGATGCA
Source organism: Polistes canadensis (assembly GCF_001313835.1). Classification (NCBI taxonomy): domain Eukaryota; kingdom Metazoa; phylum Arthropoda; class Insecta; order Hymenoptera; family Vespidae; genus Polistes; species Polistes canadensis. Next base: position 48,760 of record NW_014569925.1, read on the forward strand.
TTTGCATTTGCTGTTTATATTGCTGTAGCAGTAGCAGTTGCTGTTGCAGTGGCCCGATCAGTGGCAGTTGCAGTTACAGATTCATGTGCTGATTTATCTGCAGTTGCAGATTAAATTGCAGTAGCAGTAGCAGTTACAGTTGCAGTAGCAGAAGCAGTTGAATTTGCAGGTATAGCAGCATTACTAGTTAAAATTGCTGCTTTAGAAGCAGTTGCTGTTGCAGTAAGAGTTGCATGTGCGAATGGAGTTACAGTTTTAGTTTAAGTTGCAGTAGCAGTAGCAGTAGCAGCTGCAGTTGCAGTTGCTTTTTCTGTTGCACATGCACTTGCAGTTGCAGTTATAATTGCAGTTGCAGTAGCAGTTGCAGTAGCATGCGCAGATAAAGGTTCAACTGCTGTTTAAGTTGCAGTTGCAGTAGCATGTTCAGTTTTAGTTGAAATTGCACTTGCTTCAGCAGATGCAATTGTAGTGGCAGCAACACTTGCCAGTGTAAGAGCAGTTGCAGTTGCTTTAGCAGTTTAAAGTGCCGATGTAAAAGCAGTAGCAGTTGCAGTTTTAGTAAAACTTGCACGTGCAAATGCATTTGCTGCTGCAGTTGCAGTTGCATTAGCAGTTAAAGTTGCAGGTTTAGTAGCAGTGGCAGTTACGGTTTTAGTAGCCTGCAAAGATAAAGTTGCAGTTGCATTTGCATGTTTAGTTGCAGATGCAGATGCAATTGCTGATGCATGTGCAGTTAACGTTGCAATTCAGTTGCATGGTCAGTTACAGTTTGGTTGCATTTGCAGTTGCAATTGCAGTAGCATGTGCGTTTGCATTAAAAGTTGCAGTAACAGTTGCAGTTCTAGTTAAAAAAGCTGATAAAGTTGCAGTGGCAGTGGCAATTACAGTTGCATATGCAGGTGCAGTTGTAGTTGCAATTGCAGTTGTAATTGCAGTTTCATGTCTAGTTGCAATTTTAGTTGAATGTGTAGTTGCATGTGCAGTTGTAGTTTTAGTTACGTTTTTATGTGTAGATAACTATGAGAAGACAAATGGTTTAAAAAAAATGCAGTTCTAGTTGCAGTAACATTTGCATAAGCAGTTGCAGTTGTATTTGCTGTTGCAGTTGCATCTACTTTTGCAGTTTCATTTGCCTTTGCATCTTTAGTTGCAGTTTCTTATTTTCTTGGAGTAGCAATTGCAGTTGCATGTGCAGTGGCTTGTTTAGTTGCATTTGCAGTTTCAGCTGCGTTTGCAGTAGCAGTTGCAGTTATATTGGCACGTGCATGTGCACTATTAGATTCATAAGCAGTTACAGTTGCAGTAGAATTTGCATTGGCAGTTGCAATAGCATGTGTTGTTGCAGTTGCAAATAATCTTGTAGTTGCATGTGCAGGTGCACTAGCAATTGCAGTTGTATTTGCAGTTGCAGTTTTATGTGCTCTTGCAGTTGCAGCTTTAGTTAAATGAGCAGTTGCAATTGCAGTTGTATTTAATGTAGCAGTTGCAGTTTTAGTTGCATTTGCAGTAACAGGTTTAGTTGCAGTTAAAGTTTCAGTTGCGTTTGCAGTTGCAGTTGCAGTAAAAGTAGCATGCAGAGTTGCAGTATCAGTGGCATGCGCAGCTACAGATGCAAATGCTGTTGAATGTGCAGTTGCATTTGCATTGCAGTTGCAGGTTTAGTTGCCGTTACAGTTTTTGCTGCGTTTGCAGTTGCAGTTGTAGTTATAAAGGCATGTTTCTCTGCAGTTTAAGTTGCATCAGCAGTTGCATTTGCAGTGAAAGTTTTGGTGACAAATGTTAAGACATGTCTGGTTGCAGTTTTAGGTAAATGTGCAGTGGCAGCTGCAGTTGCATGTGCAGTAGCTTTATTTCTTTATTATGATTTCTTTTTTATGCTTAATACTATTGCAATCGGCAAGATTTGCTATAGTGGCAAAATCTACTGCTGAATACAATGTTCTACAGATTTGTGCTTGGTGTTAGAGCTAATAGTAAGGTCAATCTATAAGTTCCTTGGTTCGTCTGTAAACTGTCAGTTGCTAAATCAATAAGCTGTTCCATTTGTTCTTGATGCTACTGCTAGGTCTATAAAGCTACTGCTATGTGCTATGTGCTATGCATTTTGTGCTATGTGCTACTTCTAGATATTAGTTTGTAGGTGCAAGGTTCAAGATATTACTGTAAAGTGCATAGGGTTACTGCTTTGGGTTTGGTGCTGTTGCTTTTTGCTTAATGCTACTGGTAGATACTATGTTTTATTGCTAGTTACTATGTGCTACTGCAGATGTGAACTATTTTGTGTTAAGTTCTTTTGAAATGTTCTACTGCTATATTGTACGTTCTAAATGTTAGGTGTTACTGCTACAGTTATTGGATAGGAGCTACTGCTTGGTGTTTGCTCTTGGCTCAATGCAAATTTTAATGTGCTACTAGTAGGTACAAGAATTTGCTAATATATGCTAGATACTTTTTAAATGTTCATGGTGTTACAGTTATCTACTAAATACAATTGCAATCTACAAGGTACTACTGCTATGTTCATAGGGCTACTGCTATGTGCTATGTGCTATGCGCTATGTTCTATGTGCTACTGCTATATATTAGTGTCTAGGTACTAGGATCTAGATGTTACTGCTATTCATTAGCTCTTTTAGCAAGGTGCAAAGTAGTTATGCTATGTGCTATGTGCTATGCGCTATGT
>NW_014569925.1:53548-54893 GCF_001313835.1 Polistes canadensis
TCTAGGTACTAGGTTCTAGATTTTACTGTTAACTTCTTGCTTCTTTAGCAAGGTGCAAAGTAGTTATAGTATGTGCTATAAGCTATGGCCAGTTGCTGTGTTCACTGCTAGGTTCTAGATTATACAGCTAAGTTTATAGTGTTACTGCTTTAAGCTTATTGCTTTTGCTTTTTGATTGCTAGATACTAGGTGTTACTGCTAGTGGCTACATGCTACTGCAAGTTTATACTATTTTGTTCTAAGTCCTACTGCAAGGTTCTACTGCTATATTCTAGATTAAAAATGCTAGGTGTTACTGCTACAGCTATTTGATAGGAGCTACTGCTACGTTTTTGCTATTGGTTTTAATGCATGTTTTAATGTGCCACTATTAGGTACAAAAAGTTTCTAAAATATGCTAGCTCCTTTTAAATGTGCATTGTGATACAGCTATCTGCCAAATAGTATTGCAATCTGCAAGATACTACTGCTTTGTTGTAGATGCTACTTCTAGGTACTATCTACACCAGATTTATGCTTGGTGCTATTGCTTAATGCGAGGTTTATCTGCTTGGTGCTTGTTTCATCTGTCAGCTTCTGCTATAATCTTTATGCTACTTCTAGGTTCATAGAGTTATTGCTAGGTGCTATGTGCTATGTGCTACGTGTTATGTGTTTTTGCTAGCTACCAGGTATTACTGCTAAAATAGCAAGGCTTACCTGCTACGTACTAGGTATTATGGCAAGGTGCTACTGCAAGGTGCTACTTATAGATAGAAGGTTTTAGGTACTACTGCAATGGGCTTAGTACAACCACTAGGTTACCAGTGCTACTGCTTAGTACAAGATTTAACTGAAAGATTCCTGCTGCTACAGTTAGGAGCAAGATTCCACTGAAATGATTTCTGTGTTTTGGCAAAGTGCTACTGCTATGTAGCATATTTTATACCTACATGATACAAGTTCTTCTGGGAAATGCAAGGTGCTACTGCTAGATTGTAGGTGCTACGTGCTATGTGCTACTGTTAGATGCAAGTTTCTAGGTGCTAGGTTCCAGATGCTACTGGTATATGTTAGCTGCTCTAGCAAGGTGCAAAGCAGTATTACTATGTACTTTGAGCTATTGCTAGTTACTAATAATTATTATTATGTATGATATGTATGTAACGTTTATATCTATCTATCAGGTTGGATAGTATGGAAATAACTCGAATAACGTGTTGCTCTGTAAAACAAAGATTTATATTTTTAACTAAAACTACTAWTTACAATTATTAACAATTAAATTATACCTGTAAAACAAAGAAACGACCATTTAAGACGGTTACTTCTAATGCTCTTTCGAAGTCACTTATATTATTATATT